>NC_054701.1:22166223-22192442 GCF_016097555.1 Gigantopelta aegis | reverse complement strand
AGCGCCAATGAATGTGTGAACAATAGAAAGAAGTAATAATTAAATGAAAAGAATAATGGAATAAATGATCGAAGAATAATTGAATAATATTACCGTTATGATTTTTGTCATTTAATTAATTTTTATTTATTTATTTTTCATATAGGTACAGATTATTAATATAGGCCTGGCTGCATGCATCGAAGAAGCATCAAACGTAAAACTGTGCCTGAACTCGACGGACAGAAATTTCGACGAATCTTTGTTTTCTGTTATTCCAATACGGCGAAATTTTGAAGTTAAATACGGAAACATCAAGAATCGTGGTTTACGAATGCACTTTTACGGGAAAAGACAATGCCCGAAAACAGGTTACCACGAATTAGCGTACAAGTCTCTGTGTCCATCATATGCGGTTTGGAACTATGACCCGGACCGAAGTCCACAACTGATTACAGAAATGAAATGTGCGTGCACAAAATGTTTATCACAACATAAAATGTACAGGCACACATGTCAAGCGATATATTATTACAGATATGTCTTGAGGAAAAACAGCCTAAAATCATGCTACTACAGAACAGTGGAAAAGTTTTCTGTTGGATGTCAGTGCTTAGGAAGTAGTATAGATGATCCTTATAAATCGAAAAAAGCCAGACAATAGTTTATTTCTTTACTCCTCGTCTGCTGAAACGTTTTATTATTATTATTATTATTATTATTATTATTATTATTATTGAAGTTTGAATATTTTAGAAGTGGAGAATGGAGAGGAAACCAAACAAGTATTATGGACGCGTTTGGGTATCCAGAATTTAAAACGATAACAACCACAATAATAATAGTTTTACACAAACATTCATAAACATTAGAAGAAAGAATATATGAATATATGAATATTCAAAGTGTGTGCTCAGGAAAAGAATATGGACGGTGTAAGTATCTTGGAATATGTGTGGTATACAAATACCATTTAGAATGCAAGTTATGCTTTATATTTTTAGCTAAGTTATCTTCGTTTTGCTAAATCAAAAAAACTTTGGGCAATTTCAAGGTAACTGATGATACATGTTCAGACAATTTTTGCATTTAAAATACTTGTATTTAGACACTACTGTATCCAAGCAATTCTTGCTATTACTTTTAGGTTCACATCATCGAGACTATCATTTGCTTAATGCTGCAGTAATATTCATCAAATCTATTGTAAATGGTGTTTGTTGACCATTTAATTGATTGTGACTGACATTTCAAAAATGGATGGTTTTGTTTTTAACGTTTCTCACAGTTAGTTGAACGATCTTCGAAGTTTATTTGAGGTACTCTGTGTTTTTGTTGGTTTTGTTACATCAGTAGTATATCAATTAGCATGTGATAGTGTGATATGAATCTTATAGAAGGAAATGTTTGCATACAATAACGACTAAAACACGAGTGTTTGAAATGCACAAGTTGCTTTAAAATGTAACGTTAGTCGTCTCTGTATTAAACACGATACATTCAGCCTGTTGTCTATACCCGTATACTTACTGTCAGTGACTTATTTGTTGGTTCTTGTTCTTTGTATAGCCATTTAGCATACATAAATATTACTGTTTGCGACGTTTCATTTATATTTTTCTTTACAATTGGAACGTCTTGTTTGTTTGAAATTTTGAGAGGTTTTATTAGTATTATATAATTATTAACACAACAACAATCAAATCATTTTATTGTAATTCGTAGAAATCTACATTTAATAGTTTAATATACTTTTTAGCGAAGAAACAATCAATCTTTCCTATGCTTTGTTATTATTATTTTTTGTAAATTACATCGCATCCTCTTTTATATATCATATCGCTTTTTCCAAATATTTTATGCAATAGTGTCCATACATTGGTATATTGATAGGTTCATTAAAATTATATAAGTATGTACTATATATTGTTCATATAATATTGTTTTGGTATGCTGTCAAGCATCATGTATGCAAATAGGTGATTTGCTATGTTACAAAAATAAATTAGTGTAACTTACTATGTAAGGATACTCGTGTATGTGATATTCACATATTAAATTAGCAGATGTAATAATTGCTATTTCTTAGATCACGCGTACACAGTAGAAAATACACGTAGGATTACATAAACGTGTGTGACTGTACGGAATTTATAAAACGTGTTTCACAAAATAATTTAATTGAGTATCGTATATATTCAGTTAGGATAATTAATGCAATATTCGAAATTAGATTTGTGTAATGTATTAGAAGTAAAAGACTATTTCAACTACATCGAAATTCTTTAGATACCTTTGATGATATAAACAGGGTCAACTTCATTTCCGTTATACTTAGTTTCGTGCTTATATCCGATTAAGACTCAATCACGCTATCCTGGGCTCACACCTCAGCTATCTGGGTTGTCTGTCCAGGACATTGGGTTAGTGGTTAGTAAACAGGGTCAAGTGCATTTGGTATATGGATGATGTCATCATAAAGTGTTATGACACGTGTGCCATACCACTTAACATAAACTGTATATTTTTAACCGTATTAACAAAAAAGACACTGCCTTTCTTATGTACAATATACGTTGTATGTGGTTATTGGGTTTTTTTTTTTTGGGGGGGGGTTGGGGGGAGGGGGTTTAATATAAAAATAGCTGCTTGAATTAATTAACTTATGTCGTAATATTATTGTTAGCAATATCGATTGTATGTGATATTCACATTTATAAAAATTATTACAGTGTGTGTTGTTGGCTTATTGTGTATGAACGGTAAATAAATGCTTTTATTCACGACAATTGTTGGTTTACAAATTAATAATATCTACTAGCTATTAATTTACAAAAAGTACCAGAATACTGGTTTGTATTTCTCGTGTCAAAAATATGTATTTTCAAATTGAAACACACAAATTCTAAAAGGTTTAGCACGCACACACACATGCTTACCCACACTCAAATGCACACGCACACACACACAGAGCGAGAGAGAGAGAGAGAGAGAGAGAGAGAGAGGAGAGAGAGAGAGAGAGAGAGAGAGAGAGAGAGAGAGAAGAGAGTATTTCTTTAGACGATATTTATGTATACAATTGATTGCAATGAAAAATATTATATTTTCGTTATAAAACCTTACATTTGTACTCATAGAATAACTAGATTACATACCAACAAACATTTGGGAACGTACACATACACCCACGACATATATGTACTGATACACAGGCAGATTTTAGATTGGGGCCAACCCACACTATGTACGTATGTATGTATGTATGTATGTATGATTTTATAAACTTTAATACAGGTTTAAAAAGGGTTGACTGGCGGGCATGGTCCCCGTGCTCCACCCCTCACCCCCCACACACCCCAGCCCCACCTCTCTCTACGCCACTGCATAATATACGTGAACAGATACACATACACGTACAGGTACACATACACGTACAACACGCCTATTGTTTAATGTCACATCATCTCTCTGATCGGAGTTACACATAATTCGACCATACCATGTGGACAAGTAGCTCACGAATATCGAAATAGTTACGTGCTGCCATGGGATAAAGGGTAAATTCCCTAACTATTCTTGGTTAAAAATAGAAAACACGCAGGTACATTTACGTCACATATTCATTGAGCAATAGTCAGTGTTTTGTCAATATGGAAAAGCTAATTTAATTCAAACTGTAATGTCACGACTTAATCTGCGTCTAATCCTAAATGGATTTTCCACTATTTGTTTCTACTAGTAAATGCAATTATTTGGCTGTAAAGGTTTGTGATAATTATTTCAAAACCATTATATATTTTTGGTCATTACATGACTTGAATAATGAAGATTTAAGCACACTTTTCCTGGGATAAATTGCAGAACCAATTTAATTTCATGTCTGACTTATTTTCTTTCGTATAATTCACTCAAGGTTCACGCACGCTGTCTTGGGCACACCATTTAAAGGGACTGTCTTGAGTGTTCTTCCTTTGTAAGATGTTTCCGAAAAACAGAGCATTTTTGACGACTAAAATTACTTGTATATAGTAAATTTACTTTTGTTTTTATTTAGAATATACATGTAAGTGTCTAATAAACAAAGTGTTTTTTGTCGTACTAATGTTTGTAATAGCCCAAACCACTCTTTACCTTTCAATAATTTCACACGTACTAAAAATATATACATGCATTACTAAGCAAAATGAAAAATGACTTCTGCAAACATTAGCGCATGACCAAAAATACATCGGATATACAAAAACGGGTAAAAAAAAACAAAAGACCCTCAAAAACTATTCTTTATGATGTGTAAATTATTATATATTGAATTACTAGCTTACAAGAATTGCATTTAAATAATTTTTATGTAATACTAGTTTTTAAATGCATATTATTGAAAATGTAATAAGGGTGACCGTCAGATTAACACGTGACATCACAGTTTGAATAGGAATTGCACCTCATACTGGAAAAGTGCTGAAAGCTGTTTGAATGGATGCACGATGTGTATTTTCTCAGCATTTATATTTATTTATTTATTATTATTATTATTATTATTATTATTTTTTTTTTTTTTTTTTTTTTTTTTTGGGGGGGGGGGGGGGGTCGACGTAGCCTAGTGGTAAAGCGCTAGCCTGATGCGCGGTCTGTCTATGGTCGATCGTCGTTGATTGACCCATTGGGCTATTTCTCGTTCCAGCTAGTGCATCACGACTGGTAGATCATAGACCGTGGTATATGTTGTCCTGTCTGTGGGAAAGTCCATATAAAAGACCCCTTGCTACATTAGAGAAAATGAAGCGGGTTTCCTCTGATGACTACGTGTCAGAATTACCAAATACAAAGTTTGTTTTATATGTTTTATATTTTAGCTAAGGTTTCTCAAGGACTTGATTACGCCGAGTGGCAACCCATTTGTGAATTAATTATACAAACATTATGTGTGGTATCAATTAATTTTAAGTTATAAATCCTAAATACATACAACATTAGAGTACTGTGGCAAGTGCCACATTCAGAAAACACCTATAATGATATTATAATCGATGGCTAACCTTTTGCCATTAAGACATGATGACCCGATTGATCAGTTAGAGTTCGTATTGGGATGCGAACCCAGGGGATGTTGGCTTGACCACCACAACACAGAAACCGGGCTGTATCTATAGACAGCTGAATAATACGCGTATAAAGAATTTTAATTTTACCTAGCGTTTAAGAATGGTGTTTTAAGATATAAATAAATTATCAATCATATTACATATAATCATTGTAATTAATAATATCGAACAAATATCACTGTGATGCAAAGTTTCCAGGGGGGTCGATACATGTCACGGAAAATACATTTAGAAAAGGAATATTCGCTTGGCCAGAGGGGGTTTCGACACCCGAAACATACGACACGACACGTCAGTACACTAACGGTATTTAAATAGAAGGCAATTATGGTATACGTACTTTTAATCCAGATATCTAATTTTAGCTGTTGAAAAATACATTCTGGACTGTCTTACAATATATTTCAAGTTACATCGAACACATTTCTGTTTCAATAACGCTTGCAACGATTATAATCCATTTCAACCATAGTTATTCACAAACATGCCTGGGGAATGCCCTTTCAAATCCTGTTTTTATAAACAAGCGGCGCAACTCTGTGACACATGCACACAAAGAAAAGGGAAATAACCTTCACAGTTCTAGTTAAGGAAACATAAAACAAAAATAACAGACAGGAATATATACCCACAAGAGATTGTGCAATAACTACAAATTATTATTTTAATATAAAGTGAGATGGTTTTGTTGTGTTGTTATTTATTTATGTGTGTATTTATTTATTTATTTGTTATTTACGGTAGTATATTCATATACCCATAAACCTGTTATGCAAAGAAGTAATTACAGCAGTCCAAAGGAAGGAAAAACAAATGACAGACATTTTTGAGGTTTGTTTTGTTTAACTACAGCACATTGATTTATTAATCATCGACTACTGGATGTCAAATATTTTGTAATTTTGACATATAGTCTTAGAAAGGAAATCTGCTACATTTTTCCATTAGTAGTAAGCGAGCTTTTATATGCACCACCCCACAGGCATGATAACACATACCACGGTCTTTGATATACCAGTCGTGGTGCACTGGCTGGAACGAGATATAGCCCAAATGGGACCATCGGCGGGAATCGATCCCAAACCGACCGCGCATCAAGCGAGTGTTTTACCACTGGCTAGGGTCTGCCCCTTGTTTAATGACACCACAGGCTCAGCACATTTTAAACTACAGTTATTTAGTTTCTACGATAGCTATTTCAAGATCAATTCTACAGAATAAGAGATGAAACCAGCACATGCTTTACTATCCCTAAAATGGATATTTCATATACACATGTACACAGATACGGAAATGTAAAGATTATATCTCGAATTACATGCCTCCAGCAAAAAAATAAAATAAAATAATAATAATCAATCAAACATAAATTACATCAAATATTTTCATTTACTTTTATTTTTAAATGTATATTATTGAAACATCAATAAGTTGATTGATATGTTAAAACGTAACGTTACATTTTCATTTTGTCCAAGAATTGGCTGTTATTTCAATTCATGAATCATTTTTTATGTCGCATCATCAGTCCTGCCCATGACGGACAGTGGATTATTACTGTGCATAATCCTGCACTACTTTTAGTCTCAGTGAGGCGCAGATCCCCAAGGAAAGAGTACTGGGTGGCAGGTGCGCACACCCACCTGAATTACGAAGAGCTCCGAAAATTAGAGTGTTTATCAGAAACACACAACAAATATGTTTTGTTGGATGGAGGTTGTGGTGGTGTGTATAATATCTTGGCTGGCTTGGTGTTTCATGGAAATATTGCCATATTGTAATATTTGTTAATGTACTTTTGAATACTGTGTTGCACCCCTTCCCACGAAAATCCTACATGCGCCGGTGACAAGCACATTTATTTAGTATTAGTGGTACTTTATTGTTATAATGTTTTAACATAATGCATTTTATTGTACTTTGATACTTCGGCATATGCTGTTAAGTAAATCGAAAATGTCCGAACACATTTCCATACAAAAACGTCATCATTGGTTTGACGTGACGTCAACAATGCGATAACGTTTTAATTAATATGCTTATTGATGTCAAAGCGATACTACGTCCATTCTTCTGAAGATAATAATTCAACTTTAAAAATGTGCTAAAGTAATCGCTATTTGACATTTATAATCATATTTATTTTAAATGTGTAAAAAAGTAAAATGTGCATATATCTAACACTACCTTATGACGACTGTTAACTACAAGTGTTGAGTGGATAGCCTACATGAATAGAGGTAAGTGTTTCAGTGATTGTTTGTTTTTTGCTTATTTGTTTGTTTATTGGGATGCTTGTTTGTTTATCAGGGCCGTCCAAGTTGGAGGTGCGGGCAGTGGCGCGTAAGGAGAAGGAGGCCACGGGGGCCTTGACCCCCCCCCCCCCCAATCAAAAAGTGTTTTTACTATTAAATTAAAAAAACCCACCCATATATATATATATATATATATATATATATATGTGTGTGTGTGCGTGTGTGTGTGTGTGTGTGTGTGTGTGTGTGTGTGTGTGTGTGTGGGGGGTGGGTGCATCGCTGACATGAATACTATTGAATATATATGTATACAACGATAGCATTATTCGATCATGGGGTGGTAAACATTGGCAGAGTCCGAATTTATATGCGGGTGGGGATGGAGACACGCCGATGTGTGTGAGGTTAATTCAGTTCAGTTCAGTTCAATTCAGTTATTGCGTCATGTTAATTTACCAGGAGGACTGCAAGCGGAGGGTGTTGTGAAGGCACACACCCCACACCCAGTAAACTCCAGTATTTAGCAAATTAATATAATGCATTTATTTATTTGTAGTGGGGAACATGTATGTGGTAAGCTTGACATTTCGCCCGCCAGTTTAAACTCCTCCCTACAAAACGTCTGCAGACACCCCTGATCTCAAAACACCACACAAGTTAGAAGTAAACGCTAAATAAAACTGACGTCTTACTGAAGAGTTATTATCGAGATATAAGTCCAATTGATGTTCATCCACGCTGTTCTAGACAAACACCCCAGGTATCTGGGTTAATGAAAATTGATAGGTACATGTAAGTTGTCCTTATTCTTCAACACAGATATTAATCTTAATTTGGGAGGGAGCCGATACTGCGAATCGAAGTCAGTACCTACTACCTACTGGTCTTATGTCTTAACGAGGCTGGTTACTCCCAACCCTGCCTGCCCACAGAGCTTCATATTGATACTCGCCGTTGGAGTTCCGAAATACAGTCCAGCGCTTGATTATGAAATCAGATACATTAATCGTAGAGTTAACTGATGCCGCTTTGAAAATCTTCATGTTACATTTGTCCGTGGCGTGCAATAGCGCCAGGGATTTGGTTCGAAAGGGATACCAGCAATTATGGCGTGTGCTGTAAATCAGCCCGTGACACCTTTCGCAATTAAAGCCCTTGTATTCTTCAGACGGACAGTCGAGAATTATTTACATGACATACGTTGGGGTGGTTTTGAAAATGTTCCACTCAGTTACCCTGTCCTTAAAGTTGTGAAAAATGAAATATATTTTGTATAGGTTTTTATTACTATTGTTATTATTTTTAATGATCACTTAAGGCAACGCCACACGATACGAGTAACTCGTACGAGAATAGCCGATTGCATAGCAACCGACGAAATAGTAATGTTTGCCTTGTCACAATAGGCTATATAATAGTATTCTCGTATGAGGCGTCGCCTTTAGATTTCGTTTGCACTCGAAGTTGTTTCTGTATCCCATATTCTACTATAGTACTTCCCAGCAGTGAACGTCGTTGTCTTACTATGGTATGGATTACATAGAGGCTATTTCATGGTTGTGTTTGCGAATACGAATTTTATATCAACGAGTGATGTGTGAAAACCATGTTTTCACGATTTGCGAAGCAATGAGTGAAACTATGGTTTAAAAACATCACGAGTTGACATAAAAGTCGAATTTGAAAAAACGCCATGAAATGGTCTGTTTTATTATGTACATCTTTCCCAATTTTTGACAATACATTTCTGTGGGTTTTTTAAAATATCTTTCACTTATCAAATCCAAGGCGGACCAGCCCATCCATTTGTCTACATCCGATTTGGACTATAACTGATCCTATCGAATACACGTAACGTCATGATATACTTGTTATGTTGAAAATTTACTATGATCTATATATTTTATGGCTATATATATTATAATATTTGTTCTTACACACCCGTTGGTGAGAACATTATTCGTTATTTTTGATAACACATATTTGTTAACACATCTACGTTCGATAACATTATAAAACCATAGGACTGGCTGTTCCTAGGTGATGACCGGGTCACCATCGTCATAACATCCAATGAAAACGATCGAATTGATCACTCCGTGACGTACAAGTTAACCTAAAATTGACTTGTCTGTGACGCACAAGTTAACTATTAACGCAAGGATCGTAAATAGGTTTTCGTTGGAATAGGCATTTACATTTATTTTAAAACTTTTTTTCAGAATATGTAAGAAATAGAATACAACATTCGCGTCCGTTAAATACCATTTATCTTACAAGTCGTAGTATAAAAAAGTATCTATCTCGCTTTCGCTCGTTATATTTTAAAACAACTCGATTGTCCATTAAATATATATATATATATATATATATATATATATATATATATTAAATATTAAATTAAATTCCTTAGTTGTATGTTTCATGGGTCTAAAGGTATAATGTTTACATTTCAAAGCAATAGTTAATTAATAATGTGGACGAAAAGGCTTTATTGTGCAACTTTAAGATAGTGCTTTTAACGAAACTACTGGTGCACATAGATTAATTCATCATCGGCTATTGGGTGTAAAACATGTGGTATTCTATGAGCCACCAGAGGAAACCCACTAAATATTTCTTATTAGCTGCAATGGATCTTTTATATGCACTTTTCCACAGACAGGAAAACAGTTACCACGGCCTTTGACCAGTTGTGATGCACTAGCTGCAATGCATTTAGACTCTAATCACTATATATCGATGTGCTTTGATAATTTCATTATCCGACAGCTTGAGCGGTCTTTCTCTCCAATTTGTAAGTCTGCTAAAACTATGTTTGTGGACGTTGATTAGACACAATAAATATCAACATCGAGTCCAATTAACTTCAGATCTAATGAATTGACAGGTAAATGATGTTTAAGAATCAAGAACATATGGCTCTAACGTAGTTTACTTCACGATAATTCATTTTATTTGCAAGGGTTACTGTAATTAAAGTTAGTCAACTTACAACTGCGTTAATGATACGTTTTCTCATTACTCAAATTCTATATTAATTCTTTTGTTGTTAGGTGAAGTTAAATATCATGTTTGTATGTGTGTGTGTGTGTGTGTGTGTGTGTGTGTGTGTGTGTGTGTGTGTGTGTGTTTTTGTTTGTTGTTGCTTTGTATTTTGTTTTGTTTAAGTTTGCTTTTTTTCTTCTTTTTTTGACACGTAGGCTGCTAGCTCTATTATAAATAGAGAATGTCCGTTAGACGCCATTTATCTTAAAGCTAATTGTTTTAAAACGTATCTAATTAGCAAAAGCGAGTATTCTGTTTCTTACATATCGCCAAAACCCAGGTATTAAACAAATTCAAACGTCACCCACCCCAACCTTCATCAGCCATGATTTAATTAAACCAATGCGGATTTTAGAACGATGTGGTAAAACTGTGTTAACAAACTAGATTAAACAGTTCATTTTATCAAGCGCTCGCAAATCTATCAACACACGTTTCTGAAATACAGTGTCAACAGATACTAAATACTTTCACACCTACAACGATAAAAATGATAATGTGAAAGATAATCTGTTATACACCTAAAATTAACATGTTTCTATGCCATTAGCCAGTGAAAATAGTTATAATAAAAGAAAAATAGCACTGATGTGCGGGCAGACACCTCTAACACAATATACAATAGGCAAATCTAGGTCGTATTACGAGCCACACACACCCGAATTGCCTGGCATGGGGTATTATCAATCACTTTGAAACCGATCCCCCCTAGCCCAAGCCTCCATATTGACTTTAAACGGCCCCGTCTGAACGGTTTATCGTCGTGCGGTGTATAGTACAAGGGGGACTTCTGAGTGCATTGCCGTTCCTTTTAGTGGTTAACCCAAGTCGTTCGGGGTCACGTCCGACCGTCACTTGATTTATATAACGATTAGGTCCAAACGTTTCTCTTCACGCTACATAAGGATTTTTTTTAGGAATAACCATGCAATTGTTGTGTAAAGTACTATGCAAATTATATATTTTTCTCTCTCTCTCTGTGTGTGTGTGTGTGTGTGTGTGTGTGTGTGTGTGTGTGTGTGTGTGTGTGTGTGTGTGTGTGCGTGCGCGCGCGTGTGTGTGATAGAAATAGGTATTAAAATAATATTTTACAAACATCAAGTGACTAAGGATGTCTCCAATGCTTTATAATAAAAAAAACTATATTTTGACAAAAGCAAACAAATTAAATAAAGAAATATTATAAATAAATAAAGAAATAAATAAAATAATAAATAAATATATAATTACCCCCCTCCCCCCTTTACATGTGTGGACAGGGCTATGCTGTTTGAAATGTTATATAGATCAGACTGTCCACTGACAGTAGAGTACATACTATTACATTTGATATGTCATTCACAGGGGACTTGTTGGGACGGACAATAGCTCAATGGGTTCACTTGACCTTGACACTAGTTTTATCATGCCTATATCCACTAGGGTTCAGGCATGTCTCCCCCTGGTCTCACCTCTGGCAAGGCCAGTGGTTTGACCAGGGGCAGTTGGGTTCACTGATGACTTTGTTATTTATAAGGGGCGGGACATAGCCATGTGGGAAAGCGCTCGCTTGATGCGTGGTCGGTCAAGGATCGTTGTTTATTTTAGTTTATTTTAGTTTGTTTCTTGATTTGTTTAGGGTTTGTTTGTTTTGTTGTTTTTTTTTCTTTTTGTTGTTGTTTGTTTTCTTTGTTTTTTGTTGTTGTTTGTTTTGTTGTTGTTGTTGTTTTGTTGTTGTGTGTGTGTGTTTTTTTTTGTGTTTTTTTTTTTTTTTTTTTTTTTTTTTGGGGGTGGGGGGGTGGTTGGGAGGTCATATGGATATGATTCATTGTTTAATGAAAATATTTCACGAGCATATTCCAGAGACAACCATGTACTTCTGTTATAGTTACATTTTAAGAAACACAAAGAATGTTTGTTTTACATCTTAGCACACTACAAACTGAGACTATTTAGTGTCTAACGTGTGGTTATTTAATACTTTGATATTTGGTCGATACAGGGAGAGAGAGAGCAAGTGTAAGTATAACAATATGTTAAAGACGTAATTGGAGTGAACCAATACAGTTGCATGTTTAGAAATTTTCCTAGCTGGTAAGCGAGTGGGTATTGGGTCTTTGACTAGATGCGGTGGGAGGTTTGTGGGAATGAAGCGCCCAGCTACTTTGTTGCTATACCATGACTGGTATATCAAAGGCCGTGGTATGTGCTGTCCTGCCTGTGGGATGGTGCATATAAAAGATCCCTTGCTACTAATGGGAAAATGTTGCGGGTTTGACTATATGTCAAAATTACCAAATGTTTGACATCCAATAGCCGATGATTAATAAATCAATGTGCTCTAGTGGTGTCGTTAAACAAAACATTTTTTGTTTTGTTGCTATAGTATTATGTGTACGATCTACGGAGCTTTTGTGAGGACTAATATTGCATGTTGAAGATATAATTTTAAACTGGATTTTACCTTCCAATATGCCTATACCTTTAAATCCACAACAATCCGCAAACACATTAGAATTCTACACAAGAAAATGTGTTTAATATGTCATTGTAATTGCCAAAAGATTATGTTAGTCGGAAACATCTTACAATGGCTACACACCCAGGACAGTCCCGATATGGCAGGTGGGTGGTAGCTCGTGTCTCACCTCTAACGAATAAGAAGAGGAGGGCTACAGATGACTCGAGCTAGTGGATGGTGATGGGTTATTAAACTAGATGCATGAATATTTTTGGTAGCTGTTTTGTTTGTTTGTTTTTGTTTTGTTTTGTTTTGTTGTTGTTGTTTTTTGGGGTTTTTTTTGTTTGTTTGTTTGTTTGTTTTTTGGGGGTTTTTTGGGGGTTTTTTTTTGGGGGGGGGGGGGTGTTTTTGTTTTTGTTTGTTGTGTTTTGTTGTGTTTTGTTTGTTTTTTGTTTTGTTTTTTGGAGGGGGACTTTATATCTGATCCAATGGGGATGGTGTGAAACAACCGACTCTCTACGCCCCCTCTGTTCCCTCGTAACAAACCACAGTACGACACATTTCAAATCACCCCCCCCCCCCCCCCCCCCCTCAGTGTCATACATATCCGCTAAAACTACAAGTTGCCTCGATTCTCTCACCCTTCCCGTAACTGCGTATCAGTTTGTGAAGGTTATTTACATTCATACGTTGTGTATGCGACGAATACATTTATATTAATGTCCCGTGTAGGTCGCCCTTATTAATTGAGCACTTTATGTACGGTAACGTGTCTGTATAGGAAATGGAGTTATAAGATGAAAGCGCTACTGCAGCTACTCAGTTTGACCTAATATCCGTTTGTTAAGAAGAGAAAAAAAAGTCGACACTGGCCGTTAAAGGGGGACCTACGTACCGCCTACAGCCGCGATGGCGATAGCTTCTCCAATTTAGTAGTGGAACGTTGTCGGGTGAAGAAGCAAAGCGTACGGTTTGCGGTATGGTGTGCGAATAGACGTAGGCTGCCGGAGTTTACTCGCATCTGGAGTGGAAAATGTATATGGAGAAGCGCTGTAGGAAAGGAAAGTGTATACATTTTTCGTGATCGCGTGCAGGGGAGACAATGACAGGGATTCTATGTGGTTTACCAGCCTCGGTGGCGGTGATATGCACTTTGATCGGCCTGTGTGTTCAAAAGGGGGTAGCCTCATACAATGACCACAATGGGTAAGTGCGTTATATGTCTATAGATATACAGGTAAAAACAGTGGCGTAGGAAGGTGCCCAAAAGTGTGGCTGGGGGGGGGGGGGGGGGGGGGGCACACTTTCATATTTACACACTTTTACACTATTATAAAGCAACTATAAAGCAAAATATCTGAAAAGTGGGGGGTCACACGCCCACTTGCTCCTCCCCCGCTTCCTACGCCAGTGAAAAATATTGCACATATAAATATATATGTATCAGGGATGCACTAAGCTGAAGTGGAAGAGGAGAGTTGTCTCTACCGCAGCAAACACAAAAAGGGGTGTAGTTCAAAAGCACCCTTTTGTCTGGTACAAGAAGAACCTATACTCCTGTGTCCTGATTCATTTTACTGCTTCCACCCAAGTCCCCAGTAATTTTAGATAAAAATGTTGCATGAATGCACTAAGCATGTGTGGCAGGGGGGACACTTACTTCTTCTCCGGGAAATAAAGGGGCGTAGTTTAAAAGTGTCCTTCTTGTTTAGTTGAACAATACCCTATACCACTGTGCCATGATTCGTTTTACTGCCCCCACCCCCGCCCTTAATTATTTTAGGCTGGGTATTTCCGTGCGTATATGATTGATTTTTAATATAACACGGGCGTAAGAAGTAGGGTGGGGTGGGGGTGGTGGAGGGGTGAAGACACACACACACACACACACACACACATATACATATATATATATATATATATATATATATATATATATATATATATATATATATATATATATATAAATACATGTATAAATGAAGAGTTCAGGCGCAAAATGCGATATAAACCATTTTCTTTCCTTTTTTTTAATTAAAGCCATTATTGTATGTCAGTAAGGGCTAATCGTAGGCCCGCTGATTTGCCGCAAAACGCGATTGATCCTTATGAAATTTTATTGGGTAAAGTCCGGGGTTTTTTTTTGGGGGGGGGGGGGGGGGGGGGGGTTATCAAAACGCGATATACGCCAATTAAAAAAAAAAAAAATCCTTTTTAGTAAAGATAATTTTTTTTGGATATATCGCGTTTTGCGCCTAAACTCTTCAAATATATATATAATAAAAAAAAAAACATCGCCGCTCCCACATGCCCCCTTACCCCCCGCCCCCGCTTCCTACGCCAGTGTAATAATTATGTAAGTCTGGATGATTCAGGGCCGTTGACAGCTAAATCAGGTCTTGGGGTCACTTATGTATGTTAGCAACTGGGTTTTTTTTAAGAGTTGTTTTTCATACATGCAGCTTTTTGACGCAAAGACAGGATGGAGCATACCAAGGCCTTTGTGATACCTGTTGTGGAGCACTAGTTGAGACGAGAAATGGCCCTATGGGCCCATAGATGGGGATCGATTCGAAACTGACCACGCATGAGACGAGAGCTTCACCACTGGGCTACGTACCGTTCTCCGCTCATATGGAGACACTGCTTCTGATAAGCGCAGAATCAAGTTTTGATACGTCCATTTCCCGCGCCCCAAGTCAGCACCGCGCCCGCTTGGCGTCTCATATACAAAACGTCCTTAAGGTTCGTACAAACCTTGTTAGTGATGATGATCAGACGGTTTTCACTGACAGCTACTAGGGATAATCGCGCTTTTCTAACCACTGGCTGAATTCCACCGAGGTAATAAGGACTGCTTACTGGGGGGGGGGGGGGGGGGGGGGGGCAGCCACTCCCAACCCCATGCAGAAAACACCCCGAAAAAGTGCTCTTTTTATTAAAAGTGTTCTTATCGTGTAGCTGAGGAAAGAAAGAAAGAAATGTTTTATTTAACGACGCACTCAACACATTTTATTTACGGTTATATGGCGTCAGACATATGATTAAGGACGACACAGATTTTGAGAGGAAACCCGCTGTCGCCACTGCATGGGCTACTCTTTCCGATTAGCAGCAAGGGATCTTTTATTTGCGATTCCCACATGTAGGATAGCACAAACCATGGCCTATGTTGAACTAGTTATGGATCACTGGTCGGTATAAGTGGTTTACACCTACCCATTGAGCCTTGCGGAGCACTCACTCAGGGTTTGGAGTCAGTATCTGGATTAAAAATCCCATGCCTCGACTGGGATCCGAACCCAGTACCTACCAACCTGTAGACCGATGGCCTAACCTCGACGCCACCGATGCCGGTATGTAGCTGAAGAAGACACTATAATTATTTGTGTTCCATAAAACTTTGGGTACGTCATCCCATTCTAGTTGATTTATGCTGTGTTCGGCCCTTGTGCTGAAAAACTACCCCCCCCCCCCAAAAAAAAAAAAAAAAAAAAAAAAAAAAAATAATAATAATAATAATAATAATAAAAAAATTAAAAAAAAATTAATAGATTAATAATAATAAAAAAAAAAATAATAAAAAAAAATAAAAATAAAAATACAATAAAATACAATACAATAAAATAAAGTTAAAAAAAAAAAAAAATAATATTAATAATATTAATAATAATAAAGAAATAAAGAAATACAAAGTAAAGAAATAAAATAATTAAGAAAAAAAGACAACCCAAAAGCCAACTAACCAACCAAACAAACAAACAAAACCCCACAAACATACCACTACCACAAAAAAACACAAAAAAACACACACACCCCAAACAATTACAGCAGTCGTTTCGACGATCGAATCTGTTATAAACATATGCATGTACAAATGTGTAGAAAGCAAATAAAATGTGTACAGAGGGGAAGGGCGGGGTAATTACAGAGGAATACTAACTTGAGTGTCCTCTAGCCGTAGTTGGTTTATATGTGAGAATATCACGTCTAGACATAACACGACTAAACGGCACTCGAGATGAGGAATACTAATTCAAAATTGCGACATCGACATCATTAAAGACGTTGTCTTAAGATATCCGTCAAGATTATTTTAAATAATACTGTAATATATTTTGTGTTACAGTTCATAGCGATATAGAAACTATTATTACGTTTAGAAATGATTACCGGACGTCGGATAATAGCAGACGCCCGAGAGCATCTCGAAAATGGTTTGGCCAGCCAGTCAACCAGTTATGTGTCTCCCAATTTATTGGCATTCAGTCATACATTACAGTATTGTATTATATGCAGACAGTACAGCGATGGCAGTGATTTAAATTTGGTATAAAATACCAAATGTTCACGTGTGTGTTTCTCTCAGAATATATAAAAGAACAGGACCTATAATTATAATGCATGACGATTGGATAAGGTTCTTATTTGCATTTAACTTACGTTTGGCGGATTGAAGTGAAATGTTGTAACTATCCGAGTTTAAATGTATTCGGTCGTCATGCATATAGGCTCAGTGGTTTGCAGACACTTTTTGTTGTGTATCTTTAAGTTTATCTTAAGTTTTTATAGACAGGTGATATTCTTATTTACAAAACCTAATTGTTTTCTGTGATTGAGCCTCTTTTATTAAATATATTAGTACACATGTAGTTCATGCCATCAAGTTTATGTCACCGTACTCTTACATCTAAGTATGCACTTATAGCGGAAACAAATGTGTTAAATCATCGCTCAGTGCTCTGTCTTTCTTTAACTTTTAAGACAGCTGAATAAGGAAATGAGTTTGTCTGCAGAAATAATGCTATTTTCCCGATTAACCTCGCGTCTAAAAAAAACCCCCAAAAAACAAAAACAAAAACACACACACAAAAACACACAAAACCCCCCACAAAAACCATACAAAAAGAAAACGAAAAGAAGGAAAGAAAAAAAAAAGATTACAAGAAAGAATAATTCATTTTAAAAATCAATATGTCTGATTTTAAGATTGCTGTCTATCCAAGGTAGTGTAAACTTTTTGTCAGTATTTTTGGCAGTTGTGGTAGTAATGTCTAACTATTAGCAATATCACTTTATGGCGAGACGTAGCCCAGTGGTAAAGCGTTCGCTTGATGCGCGGTCGGTCTGGGATCGATCCCCATCGGTGGGCCCATTGGGCTATTTCTCGCATTAGCCAGTGCACCACGACTGGTATATCAAAGACAGTGCTATATGTTATCCTGTCTGTGGGATGGTGCATATAAAAAGATCCCTTGCTGCTAATCGAAAAAGAGTAGCCCACGAAGCGGGTTTTTTCTCTCAATATATGTATGGTTCTCAAACGTAAGTCTGACGCCATATAACTGTAAATAAAATGTGTTGAGTGCGTCGTTAAATAAAACATTTCTTTCTTTCCTTCATCACTATAGGTAATGAGGGGATCGTTCTTTTTAACAAATTCCTTTTGCAATTGTATTGAAATTATTAGCATGCCTTTCATTTTAATAATGAATGAATGAATGAATGAATGTTTAACGACACCCCAGCACGAAAAATACATCGGCTATTGGGTGACAAACTATGGTAATGCAAATAAATAAAGTGATGATCAACATCAATATAAAAATTCAAGATTTATACAAAAACAGTGTAAAGAACTGTGCAAAAATACAAATACAAATATCACAGAATTTTACAGATACTGAATTTTACTCTAAACTTCAATTTCTGCTGTATTGGCCATTCTCAAAGATAATGTTACGCCCCTGCACCACGGTGAGGTTACAGCACGTGCAGAGGTTCATTTTAATAAGTCTTCACAGCATTATAATTGGCATCATCGTCGGCATTAACATCACCGCCATCACCATCTTCATCTTCATTATTATTATTATTACCATCGCCACCACCACTACCCGCATCATTATTACTATTATGAATACTAATGTCATTGCTGTCATCTGTGTAATCACACACTTATTATAAATGGCACTAGCATCATCATCACCATCATCATCATCATCATCATCATCATAACTATCATCATCACCACCACCAGGACAAGCACCACCACCATCACCCTCAACATTATCATCCTTATCATAATCGACGTCAATGCTGTCATCTTCGTCATCACGCAATTATTATCAATGTCACCATCATCATCATCATCATCATCATCATTACCATCATCATCATCATCATTACCATCATCATCATCATCATTACCACCACCCCAACCGCCATTACTATCACCATTACTATCATCAACATCACCATCATCAACACATTGATATGTTTCACTAGCCCAAGCAGTTCTAGATCTATCATTACAACCACTCATTATTATATTTATTACACACTAGATGTCTTGTAATAAAATTAATATTCGTCTCACACTGACACGTTGACGTACAATCTGTAGTAAATGATCCTGCATTCAGAGGGTCAGTTTCTCTATGAACCTAATCGTAAAACCTTCACCCTAATCGATATCCTATCTGCCTGGCTCCCTTGTTTCTTTGTGGCTGGGTTCCTGTGTTTCTGGGATCATTGCTCGACGAAAGAAACTTAAAGTCATGGTAGCTGCACGGTAGTTGACCTGCTAACGATACAGTGGAATTATTGAGTTTACGTTGCTCTTCAGCTAGCACTACCAAAAGCCGTTTTGCAAACAGTTTAAACAGCAAGCTGATCCGCCCCCACCCACTAGTTATGTCTACTTACCATAATTCATTTCTGCTTATGCTAAAATATTAAAGACAAGTGTACTTTACGACAATCTATCTGGCTGAATAAGAATTTATCAGGACAAATTAAATGTGCGTATAATTTAGATTCATTAAGAGTTTGATGTCTCTGTAATACCCTGACCCCTTGGCTAGACTTAAGACTCTAACAGAATCTCAGTCTTTAACATCACGACACTGTCACACATTGCATGTGTGTGACATTATTACATGTTTGAGTTTATTATTAACGTTTTAAATATTATATAAGGTCCCGAGGTCCCAAGAGTGAAAAGCCCCCGACAATTCGAATACCACTTCACCGTTACATTATGAATATCACAAAACCTTTGCTTAAATTAGAAAATGTGCCGACGTTGTGCAATAAGGAAAAAATAAGGTATGTTATATGATTTTTTTGTGTTCGAACACGCTCAGTGGCTGCCATGGAAACGTACTCCACGAGACTGAACTGCCTCTTCAGGACAAACGAAAACTTACACAAATCCAATTCTTAATAAATTGTTACAATGGGGCAAAACTATTCTTCAGTCAATTAGCGTTTCCAAGGAACAGTTTGTGTCAAATCGCTTCCTGAAAGTTTGTTCTGAATGTCAGTCTGTCGCGTCGCTCTGCACACTGACTGTCATAATGGTCTGCTTGTTGCGTGGATGTTTGGCACGGTTTATCCCCCATTGTGAAGTCGTCCAGCGCCCCCGTACGTGACGTTTCAATGGATGTTACACATACCGCCGACACGGCCCGTCTGTGCAGCAGGCATATGCGTCTGATGTCGGTGTTAAACACTGCAGAATAGACTGGTGCTCGGCCGCAACATGTCGAGCTATGTTACAAATGGGGAAAGAAAACATTTTAAATGACACGAATAGTTGTCCGTGTGTGTCAGCCGCATAACAGAATGCAGGAGAAATGTCCACCGGAATGCCGGGTAGGAAGTGTCATACACACATTCAACTTCATTTTTCCTGTCCACGTTCGGGCTCTTTACCGAGTCTTCCTCGGCTTCCTGGAATTGCCTGTACGTGAGCACTAGCCGGATATGCAGTGGGCAGCAGGGATGGATTAAAATAGAGATAGGGTGAAGAAGGGGGGGGGGGGGGGATGAGTGCATGGGGCCCCGGTCTCATCGTCGAGATGACAAGTTATTTTCTTTTCGTTATCTATTTTCTGATTACACATTTTAAAATTACAATGACAGCCTTATCCACTTATGATTTTGTATTTAAATGTAGTGTTTATCTGGCTTAAAGACAGTAATGCTGCATCGGGTTAGTCTTCCATGATCTGCCGGCTCTCAAGGATGAAAGAAACCCGTTTTAAAAATGTTCGTCTCACCTGGAAAATCCTAGAACCCTCGTTGGATAGTAGGGTCACATACCCCGTTGATGGAATATCGTGTTGATGTGCTACCAAAGCGCATATTTAACATCTTGTTTGCTAACTGGAAGAAGTATCCTGTGATAGCGTATTTTTGACACTTAATAGCCTCTGACTGAACAATGGATAGATGGACAGAATAAAAGATAGATAGACAGATAGATGGGTAGATGGAACGACATTGATTTTCTATCTTGTTCTTTAGTCAATACCCCCATCTTTGTCTTGAACTGATGAACTGCGGTCTGAGTTTAATAGCGAATTACATGATTGGCCTCATCAGTCATTGATCAAATACTGCCACAATTATCTCGGTCAATGAATTCCAGTTCTGGGCCCAATTTGATAAAACATCGTAAGCCACGTTTTGCACGTAAACGTAAATCTACGACTATATCACAATTCGTATTACTACTAACAGTACAACTAATGTAGTTTGAAGTACAAACATTTAATTTTCTTTGGTCTTTAAAATACTCCATCTTTCATAATGATGTACGTTTCTGCGTGAAATAGATGCCAAACACATGTAAACGTATGACCTGAATAATTACTAGTCGCAGATGTAAACTTACGATGTTTTGTGAAATAGGCCCCTGTTGTCTACTGACAATCATTGTACGTGTTGATATATGTAGCAGATTTACTTAATACGGTTTTCCACATCATGCGCATTTGTCAAACTTCAAATATCTCTTAGAGGATACATGTACATAATGATGGATCCACTATATACGTTTGCTGACTACAATGGCTTTAATACATGAGTGATCACCCATGTAGTAGGTAGCGTCCTTTTGTTTCACATTTTGTTTCTGCCTTGGATGTACTGCTTTCTTAAAAATATTATTTTTAAATGGTAAAGCTGTGCACTGCTTCGTACTTTTATGCGCTAATGTCCCATTTTAAGTATAGTACACAAATGCTAGCACTTCCTATCTTTCGTCATTATCAGCTAAGTGGATTGTAGAATGAAACAATGTTTTCCAATAATTACTAACAATGAACCCCAGTCCTGAAAACCCCCCAGCTGAGTTTTGCATTCATGATACCGCTTGCGTCGCAGGATCGAACCACCTAATTGAATGCGTTCAACTGATTGGGTTGTTTTTCGTTCCAACCAGTGCACCACAACTGGACAAAGGCCATGGTATGTGCTTTCCTGTCTGTGTGAAAGTACATATAAAAGATCTCTTGCTGTATTAGAAAAAATGTAGCGGGTTTCCTTTGTTGACTACGAGTCAGAATTACCAAATGTTTGACATCCAGTAGCCGATGATTAATTAATCAATGTGCTCTAGTGGTGTCGTTATACAAAACAAGCTTCATGATACCGTGCTTCAACCTTAATTGGCTATAAGCATGAAAGTATATTGAAATCAAATACACTAGAAACGAATAATATGTAGGTTTTATTTGTGATTGTTACTTGCAGAATAAAATTATGTATTTACCCTGAGCTTCCATCTTGATTAGCTAAAGCAAATCCAGAATACAAAATTAATTGCTGATTCAGTCATTGAAAATTGGCTTTCCTTTTCAAATTCATTCTATTTTAAGAAACTGTTTCTTTGATCCTCAGTTCGAAAATTAAAATAGAGACGGACACCGAGGAGCACGTGTGTAGGATGCCAAGCGGTATATCATGTTTGAGGATAATACTCGTTTATATCGAAAACAGTAGCTGATGTGGTGGCGGCTGGTTTTTCTTTCAAACTGACACTGAATTGATGCTAATGACAGGTTAATTTAATTGTTTAATCAACAGCTAGTTGGCGGGATACGTAAGTGTCACCATCTAGCTAGAGTGTCAGCAAAGTAACACGCTGCTCTCACATAGGCTACCCCAGACAAGCGATATCTCTTTTATATGCACCGCGTGTCTTCTACATACTGGATAGTACACATAGTAATGGTGTACGTTTTATAACTGAGGTGGGGCTTTAATTACAATTGTCAGTCCTGTCTGTCTGTCTGTCTGTCTGTCTACTATCAGTTTTGAATCGTTTTGATATACCAGCTGTGAACCACTGTTTGAAACTTAAAATACATTTAGTGGGGAAAACATAATTTTACTCCTGTGAAGATTGTCTGTATAAAACAGACGGCGGTATTCACATGGACGCATTAAGCTTGCACCGCCCGCACGCCTGTACCTAATTTAACTTCATTTAGTTCTCAATCTCCAGTTGCTGTTGTACAGGTTTATTTCGATCTCGTGGTATGTCTTTAATGAATAACTTTTACTAACGGCACCTTGTTCACGTGGAGCCTATGTGTACTCGCTTATTAAACCCGTTTGCCTTCTGTGGGTGTGATATGTGCGCAGGCAATGTCTTACTATGGGAGGCTTACCTTCTAAACGAGAATGAAAGTAAACACGACGATTCGAGTCGGGGGGAACGTAAGAATGGACATTGACATTTGGGGGTTAGGAGGGGTTACGAGAGGTCAAGGGTCAGGACAGAAGTGCCATCACAGCCGTGTAGTATTTGTTCTAGGGTATGTCAACACCACTCACCGAATTGTTAAACTTCTCAACACTGTCCCGCGAAATGGTCAGCGCTACAAAACCAAGAGCTGGCGAATTCATGATATTTTCTATACCGATCATTTATGCATGGAAAACCGCCAGTGAGAGCCGCCATCGGTCACACAGGTTTCCTTCTTTTCACAGCTAGACTAATATTTAGCTACATATACAAAGTAAAATGTATATAGTTAACCCCTTGCACCCGGTCACGTACAAATTGTTGTTTTTGCATTGAAGCATGTTTGTAGTTTTAACGATGGCAAGCTATTAAGGATATCGGCCTCGGTGGCATCGTGGTTAGGCATCGGTCTACAGGCTGGTAGGTACTGGGTTCGGATCCCAGTCGAGGCATGGGATTTTTAATCCAGATACCGACTCCAAACTCTGAGTGAGTGCTCCGCAAGGCTCAATGGGTAGGTGTAAACCACTTGCACCGACCAGTGGTCCTTACTGGTTCAACAAAGGCCATGGTTTGTGCTATCCTGCCTGTGGGAAGCGCAAATAAAAGATCCCTCAAAATCTGTGTGGTCCTTAACCATATGTCTGATGCCATATAACCGTAAATAAAATGTGTTGAGTGCATCGTTAAATAAAACATTTCTTTCTTTCTTTCTATTAAGGATATTATGTATTTTCTTGAAGGCGTCGTCTTGCGGTAGATTACCTACTAAACGGGCCAACAACTTATTGCCTGAACATTTAATATATTTAGGTTTTGCGAAAAAGTATTGAAACAGCTACATTATCGTCATATCATACTTGTTAACAAAAGTTTCATATATTATCTAATTATGCCTACGTAGCGGTAAATCACAAGGGGGGGGGGGGGGGGAAAACAACCGGTAAAATATTTAGTTAATGCTAGTTGTTTTAAATATTTACAAAACAACTTAATATAGTGAACGTCAATTGATTACGAATGTGCACAGTGTACATATCAAGTTATGCAATCCGTGTAAGTGGAGCGGCAGGGGGCGGGACGTAGCCCAGTGGTAAAGTGCTCGCTTGATGCGCGGTCGGTTTGGGATCGATCCCCGTCGGTAGGCCCATTGGGCTATTTCTCGCTCCAGCCAGTGCACCACGACTGGTACACCAAAGGCCGTGGTATGTGATATCCTGTCTATGGGATGGTGCATATAAAAGATCCCTTGCTGCTAATCGAAAAGAGTAGCTCATGAAGTGGCGACAGCGGGTTTCCACCCTCAATATCTGTGTGGTCCGTAACCGTATGTCCGTATGTCCGACGCCATATGACCGTAAATAAAATGTGTTGAGTGCGTCGTTAAATAAAACATTTCCTTCCGTCTGGAGCGGGATGTAGCTCAGTGGTACAGCGCTGGCCTGACGCGCGATCGATCTAGAATCGATTCCCGTCGGTGGGCCCATTAGGTTATTTCTCGTTCCAGCCAGTGCACCAAGACTGGTGTAACAAAGGCCGTGGTATGTACTATCATGTCTGTGGGATGGTACATGTAAAAGATCCCTTGCTGCTAATCGAAAAGAGTAGCCCATGAAGTGGCTACAGCGAGTTTCCTCTCTTAATATATGCGTGGTCCTTAACCATATGTCCGACGCCATATAACCGTAAATAAAATGTGTTGAGTGTGTCGTTAAATAAAACATTTCCTTCCTTCCTTCCTTTCGTGAAAATATGATTTTAATAGATCACCTGCCGTGAGCCTGTGCCTTTAATAGGTCAACTGTCATGTTTTTGAGGATAATGAAACATTTGTTCAAAATTGTATTTGATTTGTAATTAATCCTGATGGTTCAGTCAGTAGAACGTTTGCCTGAGGAGCATTGGTCGCAGGATCGATTCCTCTCAGTGGACACATTATTTGGTTGGTTCTTTTTCCACCAATCCAAAACAGTGCTACACGACTGGTATATCAAAGACTGTGATATGAGCTCTCCTGCCTGTGAGAAAGTGCATATAAAAGATCCTTTGCTACAAATGAAAAAATGTACTTGTGTGGTTTATTTAAGACTATATGTCAGTATTACTATTATGTTTGACATCCAGTAGACAATGTCAGTGTTAATCAGTGTGTGTTCTATTGGTGTCGTAAAACAAAAGAAACTTTATCTACTACTTTTTATCCTGTGAAAGGTGTCTATAATTAGCCTAAATGTTCTTATTTTAGTTGATGCCAACTGACAGCTGTTTGGGCAAATCTCACACCTATTGCATGTAACAGATCAGAACGTCACTCTATACTCCTGTTGATCCGTGTCCTTGTGACGGGTGTATCAGCTGCAATCATACATTGAGAACCCATCTCGGTGGTGTAGTGGTTAAGTCAATTGATTTAAGGCTGGTAGGTACTGGGTTCGCATCTCGGTACAAGGTCCCATTTATGGTGAGGTTTATAGCGACTTCACGGTACAGTATGAAGTAACTGTTGTCAGCTGGTCAACTCGACGGTTGCCTTGTAATTTTCTCAAATACCAACTTACGAGGGCGCTCAGATTGACAGCTAAATAATAGGTCGTATGAGTTGTATGCGACGATACTCGAGTTGTAAAAGTGTTCAGACTATTTAGCAACTGAACAGTCGTAGAAGTCATGACAGTTGGTAGTCTTATCCTCTCTCTATCTCTCTCTCTCTCTCTCTCTCTCTCTCTCTCTCTCTCTCTCTCTCTCTCTCTCTCTCTCATACACACACACACACACACACACACACACTAAAAACTAACCATATACCCACACTTGTGGAATTAAAGCCAAGATATCTGAGAGTGTGCCTAGGACAA
>NC_054701.1:22062475-22166023 GCF_016097555.1 Gigantopelta aegis | reverse complement strand
CACTCAGAGGTGGATTTGGGGGACGACCCGCTATCGACTTGATTAAACCCCTCTCCCCCATTTTGGCGGGGTACTGCACACTAAACGTTATCATTCATGTTGTCCCTGGCTTTAGTAGAATTAGTGCATGTCCCCCAACCCTTTTCAACACTAGCTGGTATTGGAAGGAGTAGCATATGTGGTGAAAGCGAGTTTCTTTCTTTCACACGATCAACCAGGTGTCGAAATATCTATATTAGACGCCAAATAAGCAACATTTAAAATGCGCTGAGCTGTTGTTAAACAAATTCCCCTTTACTGTATTACCCTACTCACGAAATCCTATATTCGTCCCTGCCATTTCCGTGCAAGGTTAATGGTGCAGTGATTACGTTAGAACGCTCGGTGTTTTGGAAATCGGATATTAATACTTTATCTTGGTGTACGATAAACACATCCGCATCCGTTGTTGTATAACATAACTGCATGAATAATAACAGATAACAGATGTGTAATAGTGTATAATGACGCGTGAAAAATCTAAGTATATCGTTTATATTTAGAAACAAACTTAGAAAAGTTCCGTGAGATATAGTCTAGAATTTTTGGAAAAGAAAGCCATTTAGGCTTCTTTTCCGATTCAGTAGCAAGCTGTATTTTATATGCATTATAAATATATCTCAGGTAGGATAACATATACCACTGTATTTGATATTGCATTCGTGAAGTATTTGGTAGTAACTAATAGAACGTTTATGAAATGAAACTACTATTGCATTAAGTACTGACCTATTGGCTAAAACGTTCTAATATCCCTACGTTATAGAGCGCTTGTCTGAGGCGTTTGGTCGTAGGATCAAACCTACTCATCGGACCCAGTGAGTTTCTCCCGTCTTAACCAGTTCCCCACGACTGGTATATGAAAGGTCGTGGTATGAGCTGTTCTCTCTGTGGGGAAAACGTATATAAAAGATCGCTTGCTACTAATGTTTCCTATGAGGACTACGTGTCAAAATTACCAAATGTTTGACATCCAATAGCCAATGGATAATTAATCAATGTGCTCCAGTGGTGTCGTTATTTAAAGCAAGCTTTTAACTTTTACGTTATTGTGCTGGAAGGTAGCAAGAAGAAGATGTGTTGTCTAACTTGAGAAAATACTATATGACTTTTTATTGTAACTAGGCGTACCCATTATTTTAGACTAAGGCCTAAAATACTGTTTTTCCAGGAACCTGACCCTATTTTTCTTCTTCCATATATATTTTGAAATTTATATATAGGGGAAAAGAAGACAAACATAAGATTTAATAGTAAAATTAAAATAAAAAAGAAGAAAGGCCGAACTCCTTACCAAACTGTTTTCAGCACGTGCCCAGAAACAGTTTTAGGCCTAGGTACGATTCTGATATTTAAGCGTATTGATATTATATATTGCACCCGGACGTTAATCGATCCAGCTAGACACGTCTTACTTTTTTATATAATGTTTTCAATGATTTTTGCACGCTGTGTCTCAAACAGGAGGGGAATGACCCTCCTACTTTTGCTCGCCGCGCCTATAATTATTGACACTCCCCCCCCCCCCCCAACACAAACACACACGCCACCCACCCCCATCCCAGACAGCGTTCGAATTGAGATCGGACCCAGCTTGGGTCAAGGACCGATTTATAGTTGACGTGCCGTCATTTAAGGTCAATGTATGATGCGCGCATGTTAAGTATTCCGTTGAACTTTACAGAGAGCGTGAACGTGGATTGGCGGAGATAAAGATAATGATGTTTTCCGCGTGCATGGCGGCGATTTTTCAGATAGATATATTTGTCGTGGGGGCTTTACAATCGGATTTATTTATCTCGTGTGATCGTTTACCTCGTCGAGATGTGGCTTGACCTTAGACTGCGAGGGCCAAAACGTAACGAATGTACGCAGTTCGTGATAACGCACTCAGGTTACAGCGATATGTCCCTAGACGTCTAGTTGTGTCTTCTACATTTCAACAAGGGCAGGATGTAGCTCAGTAGTTGAACTACGATGGGTCGCAGGATCGCATTCTCAACCAGTGCCTAACAACTGGTACATCAAACGATGTGGCATGTACTGTCCTGACTATGGGATAATGCATATAAACGTTCTTTTCTGCCTTTGTAGGAGAATCGGTATCCCCATGCCACCGCTCTCTCTCTCTCTCTCTCTCTCTCTCTCTCTCTCTCTCTCTCTCTCTCTCTCTCTCTCTCTCTCTTTTTTAACATAAGTGTGTGTATTATATATATATGTGTGTGTGTGGGGGGGGGGGGGGGGAGAGATTGTCCCATATGGGTTCCACTCGTCTTTGATAACATATATGTTTTTCTTCAAATAATCCTTTAGAACGTGTTATTCGATATATCTCTGATTCGTGGTCCATGCCTTTATTTACTAACTACCGGCCTCGGTGACGTCGTGGTAGGCCATCGGTCTACAGGCTGGTAGGTACTGGGTTCGGATCCCAGTCGAGGCATGGGATTTTTAATCCAGATACCGACTCCAAACCCTGAGTGAGTGCTCCGCAAGGCTCAATGTGTAGATGTAAACCACTTGCACCAACCAGTGATCCATAACTGGTTCAACAAAGGCCATGGTTTGTGCTATCCTGCCTGTGGGAAGTGCAAATAAAAGATCCCTTGCTGCTAATCGGAAAGAGTAGCCCATGTAGTGGCGACAGCGGGTTTCCTCTCAAAATCTGTGTGGTCCTTAACCATATGTCTGACGCCATATAACCGTAAATAAAATGTGTTGAGTGCGTCGTTAAATAAAACATTTCTTTCTTTCTTTCTTTATTTACTAACTTGCCTTGTTTATGAACTCATTAGCACTTCCTGCACTTTCCCGTACACTCAAAACTAATTACAACTTCCGTGCAAATTGCTCAGCTAGAGATGGGCGTGTCGTAACCTATGTGTTGGTTTTAATGATGAAACATACACGAAGATATTACGTAACCTACATGTAACTAAGGTACAGTGTGGCAGTAAAACGTTTCATAAATATTACCAAGTGAGTTTTTCATTAGGCATGGGGATAGGGCAGGGGCGGGGACATGCACATTTACAAGAACACAACCTTCTTACAATATAGATGAAAATATATCATCAATTTAAAAGCATATGTATCAACAATTTTGTCAGTTCAAGGTCGTAATAACTGGGTGCAATGTGCAATAAAAAGTTATTTACGTCACAGTAATAAAAGTTATATATGGTTTTCTCCGTACAGACAAAATGTGCAGTTTTAAAATAAAACTGGCACTTTTCCATGTATTTCGCAAGGTACTACCCTGCAGTATATGAATTAGTTTAAAATATTACAATGCATGTTAACATCAGAATTATTATATTATTTTGGTTTCACGAAGATATTGCAGGGATGTACATGTCCAACACGAATTCCCATACCGGGATTTATAGATTAGTGGTATATATTTCCTTTCATCTGAAATATGGATTAAGGTAGAATAGTTAGAATGTTCTGCAGACATTAATCAATTGTTATTTTCGCAATAATGAAATTAAGATGTGATATATACTAGTATATATATATTTATATATATATATATATATATATATATATATATATATATATATATATATATATATATATATATACACACACACATGCACCTGTAATAAACGGTCACCTGTCTAACGCGGCCAAATCGCTAAAATACCTGTATTAAAAAAAAAAAAAAGTGTTTTATTTAACGACGCACTCAACACATTTTATTTACGGTTATATGGCGTCAGACATATGGTTAAGGACCACACATATTTTTTTTAGAGCAAACCCGCTGTCGCCATATAGGGTACTCTTTTACGACAGACAGCATGGGATCTTTTATTTGCGCTTCCCACAGGCAGGATAGCACAAACCATGGCCTTTGTTGAACCATTATGGATCACTGGTTGGTGCAAGTGGTTTACACCTACCCATTGAGCCTTGCGGAGCACTCACTGAATGTTTGGAGTCGGTATCTGGATTAAAAATCCCATGCCTCGACTGGGATCCGAACCCAGTACCTACCAGTCTGTTGACCGATGGCCTAACCACTACGCCACCGAGGCCGGTTACCTGTATTAAGCGGCTACATTAAATGTTTACTATTATACAAAAGGGATATTTTAACAACAGCCATAAGGTGCAGCAAATAACTGATCTTCACACCTTCAGGAATATTAGTACTCATTCAGTTCCGACATCTCTACCGTGTATAAATTAAGAAAGTATGACTCTGCAATGCATCTAATTGCCTCTGGGCAGGCTACGCTTGGCATTTGTAGATTCACTTAATATGACAATACACCGCATGAAGTAGGAATTAAATAATTAAATAGAAAAATAAAACAAACTTGTTGAGAACGGTTAATTTAATACATCCCATTTGCATTTCTTCTGAAGGAGACATGTTGTAAGTTGATTATAGTCAACTGTGAAGCACACATCTGTTGACAAGAAACAACAACAAATGTTTTAAAGACTCTATATATGTGGCAACCTGTAATCAGCGGTCACCTGTCTTAAGCGGCCACTTTGAGCTACTCCCTTGTGTTACCGTTTAAGACAGGTTTGACTATATATGTATGTATATATATATATATATATAAACACCATTCAACATTTTTACCATCATACGTATTACTATACTCGATCATCTAAGGGTGTTATTATCAATTTTAACACATGTACAAGCCAGGTGATTTCGACTGTTTTTCAAAGTGATATAGTGACATGTCATACAAACACAGCTGACAAGAAAAAATTTAAATTACGGTATTATAAAACACTTTATATTTTGTATTGACTGATGGTAGTGTTATGATACAGTGCGGTGAGACTGTAGCTTTAATGTGTCCTTTGTATAACACTATCTTCAGGTTCAGCCTTATATATAGTAATAACCAGTTAAACCAATTTATAAAATCTGTTTTCCAAATTCTCGTTTTTGGCTAAAGCTTGCACTTCGGTACCCACAGCTATTCTTTACAAAATGGTATTTAGTAATTGGTTTCAATATGGTTGTTTTAGCTGATGAAAAAAATACAACGTTTTCATTATTTATTTGACAGTCATCTTGGGTTCAAGCAATGATAAAAATATCTTTGTGTCATAAAACTAATGCGATACTTGAAATTACTAGAAAATTATTTTGAGGGTAAAATCGCATCAATGTTCGCTATGGCAATCTTTTATTCATGGCGACGATTGATGTGGCCCTCTTGGATTCAAATGTTGACACAATATATCTATTAGCAGAAAATTGTTATCAGTGAGTTCCTTGATCCCCAAACGTCAATCACTAAAATCAAAACCTTGCCCAGTTTGATGTAAAATGCGATAATTGCAATGTCTGGTATAATATAAGATGCAAACGCACAAAGAAAAATTATGGGTATTGAACTGCAAGGTTAAGTACTCTGCCGCCCGACTGTCTAAAATGTGACCTTTATCAATAAGCTAAATTATATATAACTTTAACGACAAAACCGTTAGTGATCAAGACCGCATCTCTGCGTGTAATTTTGTATATGCATTTTATATCTAATTTCCCTTTATGGGGAGGTGTTTATTCTCACAAGGTTTTCCCTGAATAGGTTCCACTGAAGTTGTAACTAATTGTGGTCGATTCGACTTGCGTGTAAATCTATTTAATCGTTTGCATTAATGTAAATGCGCTCGAAAACAGTATTATTACCTATATGGTAAAACAAATTATCTTCGTACATATCAAAGTGATACGCCTTACTAGATCGTCAAGTGGGATGTACCATTTCGACGTCATGTGATGACGTCTTCGATTGGCGCACTACAACCTTACAGGAACGTCATCCAAACGAGTTGAGTGGTATAAATTAAGATCGAGTATGGATAATGAATGGGATATTAAACTTGTTACCATTTTGAATCATGTTAATTTCCCTTGTGCAATAATTTTCATTGTAACTCGCTAAAGCTCGTGACAACTGAACATTATTTCATTCGAGACATAAACATGATTCGAAATGGAAGCTGGTTTAATATACTATAAATATGTCGACAGCGTTTAAATACGGAATTTGACAAATATAAGGGTATTCACATTTTATTACTCTGGTTTTCAGACACTGGTGTCCCCGAGTTCAAACGAGACTGGTCACCGCCCGTTGTGTTCAGCGTACGACCTGGGACTGGCGATCACAAAATACATACAGGTGAGGTGAGCGTATTTTCTAACAAAAACAGTTTTCCCTTTCATGTACCTTTCTATTTATTTATTCGTTTACGTACTTACCAATGTTTTCATTCTTTCATCTATACACTTAAATACTGATTTACTAGTATTTATTACCTAGTCTTTATTAACTTTTTAAAATTTTTTATTTTGATTAATTTACTAATTTGCATTCTCAGTTTCGCTTACTCTTAGGAATATTGGTCTCAATCTTATGATTCAGATTAAATAAATAAACAAACACACAAACAAACAAATAAACTACCCAAACGTCTAATCAGTCAGTCAGAATTAATATCAACAATTAATATAAAAATCGTATAAGAAAACTGTCCAGTAAGGAAAAACGTTCCTGTTGGAATACACAGAGGAGACAGGAAAAGAAAATAATCATCTAACCATGTTTACCGCTACCTGTAAATGAGTTTTTGTGTAACAGGATAGTTTTTCTAATTTTGACCCAGTCTAGTTGCAGCTCTGATAGGCGTGAAAGAAGTTATTACTTCATTCTGTCAATTTACATTCTGGTTTGCCGCCAAGATACACAGACATTTCCTTGTGTTTTCTATTTTAACACATTTGTTGTTTAAAGGTGCTACCACGACTTGATAGCGTGTTGTGTGTAATATCTATCTATGTATGCATGTATGTATGTATGTATGTATGTATGTATGTATGTATGTATACTATCGTGAAAGACAAACCTAACTACAGCTTTAATAAAACTGCTTCTTTCTGTTGTTAACAGTGCATTTGTTTTCCTTTTCTGTTTTTTTCCAGTTTATTCAATCGTTTAATCACGAACGTTTCTTTTATTGATTGATTGATTTATTTATTGAAAGTTGCAGTTGCCATTGTTGTACAATTTAATGATTGTAATAAGAAATAAATGTGTTTTTCACGCACAAAGAGTTGACATAAGAATCGTATTCGAAAACATACCATGAAAAGAACTATTTATCTTTCAAAATGTTTTACCCACCCCCGTAAAAAAAAAACAAATAATAAAAAATAAAAATAACAACAACAACAACAACAAATAAAACAAACAAAATAACGAAAACCACTATTAAAAAAAGTAGCCCCCCCACACACACACACACACACGCGCCAACAAGGTTGACAACAGCCAAAGTACCACTCATCTTGACGCCACAAATAAAGCGTGACAATAAAACAAATTGCATATCTTAAAATGTATTGAAAACAATCGAAATTGTATGCAAATACTGTATTTAACGTTTATCATTTTCCACATTATTCTTAATAATGATGACTATTTATCAATTAATTGTGAGCGTATTAATATATTTCGTCAATACGTGTCAAAATAAATGTTCGACTTTCTTTTTGTTTGTTTGTGCGTTTTCTGATCTTTTATTTCCCGTTAGGAATTTATATTGTCGCCAAAGACTAATTAGATAACAAGATAAAGATGTAGTAATGGAAAATAATAAAAGAAAGTTTGTATTGTATGTAACTATTTATTAATGTCGATTTCTTGTTATAAGGTCTACAGCGATGGTATGGTTTCAGTTGTTCTGTTTGGGAAAAGCTGTTAATGGATATGACATGTTTTTTTTTGTGTGTTTTTTTGTTGTTGTTGGGGGTTTTTTGAGGGGTTTTTTTTTTATATTTTTTTGAGGGATTTGTTGCAAATCAATATTTCATCATATTTTATATATTTTGTCATTTATATTTTAATATGTTTCGTTCATACAATTGTAAACATATGACGTCATGATATATTTATGCACTATTTCCGGCAGAAAATGTACTTGACCATGGACCTTTGAAAAGAATTTCCAATCAAAATTGCTATAATTATATAATGACCTAACAAAGCAATCGTCCAAATAAACGACAAATCTGAGAAAACTAAACAATATTATAATATTAACCTAATTTAATCAGAACGACAAGACCGTAATACAAGGTCAGGGCCATATCTCTGCACATTTAAATTTAAAATAATTCAAATTTAAAGTAAAAGACAGGACATTGTGTCACCATTAGTTGGATTCGTAGAATATTAGTTTTAGGTAGTTTATGTAGTCAGTGCATTTCATATTCGTTTTTTTCATATATAGGTATCGGTTGTTTAACATGCCAATTTGTTTTTTCGAATACGGTCAGACATACTGGGTAATACTCACATTGAAAACGAAGAATGACACACTGACCTCAATAACTGGATCTTAATAATTTACAATGGAGTTAAATGCAGCATGAACTTGCTAGATCTACAAAAATGTTCCGGCAATTAAAACATATACATATCATTTCTATACTTTGACTGTAATTAAAGGGACAGTCCCGAGTTTGCTGCATTGTAAGATGTTTCCGACTAATAAACTATTTCTACGATTAAACTTACATATTAAATATATTTTCTTGTTTAGAATATCAGTTTCTGTATATTCAATGTGTTTCTGGTCGTCTTAATATTTGTAAAAAGCCCAAACTGGATTTTGTCTTCAAATAATTTTGTACGTACGAAAAACATATTTTACGAAATAAAATTAAATTTAACCTAGTACATATATTAGAACGATCAGGAGCACGTTTAATATACAGCCATTAATATTTTATGCAGAAAAATATATTTGATATGTAATTACAGTCGTTAAAAAGTCTCTGTTAGTCGATAACATCTTAAAAATAGCAGCAAACTCAGGAATATCCCTTTAAAATACAGTGAAAATATGTCTTTTACAGTCACAATGAGCATATTTCAAAAGTGGTCAGCACCAGAACCAAACATTCAAATTAGCAGCTCAAACTGGATTTTGCCTTCAAAAATTCCGTACATGTTAAAAAAGAGCCTGTTTAAGCTACTATAAACATTAGGTACACTAGAAACACATGGCGTACACACATTAATATTCTAGGGAAGAAACTGCAATTAATAATCAGTTTTATTCGTTAAAATCCGTTTTAGCCAGGAGCATGTTTAAATGTCTGTAAAGTCAGGAATGCCCCTTTAAGAGTCCGACACCAAAACTATTTCAATTCCACTAAGTCAAAATGGGTTAATAAACTAATTTATTATGCATAGTATTAATGCAGCTCCTCCTGCCTCATACAAAATTATATTAGTTTACTCCCTAATGTGAATGACGTAAAAGGAATACAAGGGCAAAGTTTCAAATTCCAACGACACCAAAACAAGTATTTTGAAATATGCCCCCATATGACATTTCTATGAATATTAATTTTATGTGGGGTTTTTTGTTGTTGTAAATCGTATATATTTAATGGCTATGTGTATAATAAGACATCATATGTTGCCAATGAGGTCATATTCCCATTTGGTAAGTGCAATCATGTGATGGCTAATGGACGATAGATATATCTTACATAACTGTCTTTCATGGAATAGCTCTCTCTCCTGTATATACTTAAGGAAAGAGAGAGAATATGACATCTGGGTTCGCAAGCACCTGAGTATAGCTACAATGGTACAAGACAACATAGTGGTAGATTCTGTACGCCTTTGTGTAAAATATATATCCCCGATATTGAGTGTTTAACGGATTGTTGGAAGTTCTTTTTCACGTGTTGTTCATTTACCGTATCTTTCAGGTTTATCACGTTACGGTTCTCCACCAAAAACACCTGGTATACACACATTGATGATTCATATACTTGTGTGTTCATACAGTTCATACATGCGGGGATATGTGTTGGTTCTAACGCCGCGGGTTGTAACGTACTAATAAAACCTTTATCGTTTCACGGTTTAGCAATTATATGTGCGATTTACCAAGAAAGTCGTAAAATATTGGCAATGGGCTTCTTTAACTGCAGATGAAAACGAAAGGTGGATTGTTATTTATTTATTTATTGTATGAAGTATATTGCTAATATATATTTTTGGATATTTTCCAAGTACATGTATGTGAATGGTAAAAGAGTCTGGACGGGGTGGGAAATGAGGACAAAAGCTAGAAGACGCATACATCAATACATACATACATACATACATACACACAGGCACACACGCACGCCCATACATACATACGCACGTACGTACGTACGTATGTACATACGTACATACATACATACATTTATACATGGATGCATGTATTGATGTATGTATATTTTTTTTATGTACGAGTATGTACAGATGCATAGGTTGGGGAGTTCGATGTTTCGGACGACCCCTCTCCCCCACTCTCACCATCCGGGAAAGGCTAAAACATTTTTATAGTGAAACATTAGGTTATTCCTACCAGAGAAAATTTAGACAGAAGTGTTCGCTAGGTTAATATTCGAACAAACCTTGTCCAAACCACGCTACGCCACTGAAGTGTATCTGTGTGTGTGTGTGTGTGCGCGCGTGCGTGTGTTTATGTGCCTGTGTATGTATGTGTGCATGTATGTGTGTGCATGTGCGTGAGCGTGTGTATGCGTACGGGCGTATGTGTGTGTGTGCGCGTGCGTGTGTGTATGTGTATGCGTGTGTCTGTGTATGTATGTGTATGTATGTATGTATGTATGTATGTATGTGAGTATGTGTGTGTGCATGCATGCGTGTATATCCGTATCTATATCTGCCTGTATATGCGAATCTTTTTTTAACAACATTCCCCCTAATAAACCTGCGAAAACTGCTCTACAACACTGACTTTCCTTTTATCAAAATATAAATAATACGGTAATGATAATAATAATCACGTAACACTCATGACGTTGTTTTCAAATTATATTTATTGTTGCTTTTTCTCACACTTATGGACCATCAAAACAAACATTTTCCTTGTCTGCCCAGTTTATTTAGCGTTATTGCACAAACAGTTGATATCTAAAATGTCCTTTCTCCGCGGGTGGAAACAATTTTCTAAATATTAACTGATAACGCGGTGACTTTGGGTTAAATAGTAGCATCTACTGCGTGATAAAACACGACGGGTTTCCGATTATCTGTATCCGATTTTGCAGGTAGCCAGGAAAACTCGGTCGTTATCTCAAAGACTGTGTTTACCCTGTCTCTCATTACTCAAGATGCATCTCATTAAACAAAGAAACGATGCTATTCTTCTCTTTAGAAACAATTATCACAGCACAATATTACAATAATACTGCTCTTTTAACTTGGCAGCAAATATATATATATATTTGTAAGTTATTGTTTTAAAGTTTTGTTAAGGTCATTAATAAGTGTATGTTATTCTGCGAGCGTGTATGTACATGCGATATACTATGTTTTATATTGCACTGCATTTCGCTAGACTGGGTTATGTGGTACGCTGCAGTGTATCACTTTACATTGCTTCATGCAAAACCACGTAGACGATTAATATTACATGTTGTAGCATAAACAGAGAGGCAGACTTTAGTGTTAACAGATGCTTAAATCAAGGCACTGTAAAAAAAGTCCAGTTTTGAGACAATTGCGGTTTATATCAGAGATGGGTTTCACTATATATATATATTGCGATTTATTTATTGTTTAGCCATGTTAGTTACATTGTATATTTGTAATGATTCTCCATATTACACCTTTTTGTTTGTCTCCATAGTTCTATAGCTACACATATGCACAGGAATGTATAAATACTGTAACAAAGCTGAACTATTTAGGTGTTGTGGTGACACAAGACTACTGTAGAAATGGTATACCATCAAGGAACATTGCTAAATATTTATTTATTTATTTTTAACCATCATTGTGTGTGTGTGTGTGTGTGTGTGTTGTGTGTGTTCAATATGTGTGCGCGTCATGCGTGTGTTAGTGCGTGAGTGTTTGTTTTTGTATGTGTGTGATCTGTCAACCTGTGCATTTTTATTACTTTGGTTATTTTAATTAAATCTGCCTTTAACGACCATGTAAACTAGTATTTATATATACGTATGATAAAACAAAACTATACCTATATTACAGGAGATTACACGATTCTCAAACAGGTTTAATTTGTCAACATGGGTCACGTGCTTCTGATACAATATATATGTGTGTGTGTGTGTGTGTGTGTTTCTGAGACCGAACCAGGCTAATGTTCTATATAGTTATGACGTCACACCTGCTTGCGAAATATCGTTTTGAATAAATGCACGTCTACAGTTTTTGTTATAATTATATATTGTAATTGTAAAACAATGGCCGACTACAGCTATGATGTATTTTATAAATGTTCTACATTGTTTTGTATTTCAGGTCCGTGTACCAGCCGAGAAAATACACAATTGTATACAGACACGTCAGAGAAGTAAAATGGCGGTGCTGTCCGGGATTCACGGGAGATAACTGTGCTGATGGTATGTAGGTATTCGGGCCTGTTACGTTTCACGCCCTGGCTCTTTGCAACAAGGCGTTTAAGGTATAGCAAAATAGTGTCTTCCCCAGCTACAATAAAAGACTCTTATAAACTAAAAAGGTACATTACAGTTTGTCCCTTCTAATTATATTAAAGGGTCATCGGAAGGGATTTGACATTGGGGCGGCGAAGAGTGTCGGTGTGGAAGGGGTGTCCCTTTCTTGCAGATGGTGCTACAGGGATGTTCTCGTTCTCTTTCAAAGATTTCTACTTTTGGGCCATATTGTAACAATATTAAACAGAAAGAACAATAAAATATGCACGAGTATGTATTGTTAAAAAACGCCAAAATATTGCCGCCCCAGTTCCGGCGCCCCTCTACTTTTTAGTATATAATGTTCAATGATCGTGACTATCTAGACCCCTACATAAATTTCTGCATTCGTTCCTGGGGTGGGGTATTGTGTGTGTGTGTGTGTGCGTGTGTGTGTGTGCGTGTGCGTGTGTGCGTGTAGATGGGACACCCAGACATTTTAGTCCTTGTGTGTTGCCACAAGACTGTAATAGTAAAATGAACCAAGAGAAATGTAATGTAATAAAATGTAAAATATTATATAAACTGTTTTCAATTGTATCTATACAAAGACAATAAGAAATGGGCATGTGTTTTAACTGTGGCTTCGTGGATGATATAAATTTAATATTTCGTTTTTAGAATGATTTAACTGTGGTACGATAAATGATATGAATTTATTATTTGTATTTCAGAATGTTTTAACTGTGGTACGATAGATGATATAAAGATGAGACTAGCAAATACCGAGAGTATTGTACGATCAGTAAGTATACACGTGTTCGAGTGTGTATATATGTTTATATATATATATATATATATATATATATATATATATATATATATATATATATATATATATATAAACATATATATATATGTATGTATGTATGTATGTATGTATGTATGTATGTGAGTGAGTATGTATGTATGTATGTATGTGAGTATATATGTATTTGAGTATGTATGTATGTATGTATTTGAGTATGTATGTATGCATTTGTGTATGCATGTATGTGTGTTTCTTTGTGTGTATATATGTGTGTAATTATGTGTATACGTGTATGTGTATGTATGTGTCACGTGTGAACTTTTGTTTTAGGTCTATGTGTCCGTGATGTGTTTATGTCAGTATAGTATATATGCGTGCTATTCGACATTATGTTTATATCAGTATAGTATATATGCGTGCTATTCGACATGTTCCCTGTCCGAAATGTTGTTTTATGGATCTTAATTTACAACGATATAATTTTACTATTTATATCTAAATTTACCATTCATAATCAAACCGAACGTATTATCACAGGTAATAATTGTAGTCAACCTACAGTGGGTGTGTGCATTACTATTACCACTGGTACTTCCAGTTGGCCACATTCGCTCATTCTGTATCTTATTATTACTATTGACCCACTCCCAGTCTGCATGCAACTGTTAGTACTGGTAGTATTAGCTTCTATATAATGTCCATCAGCGGTGATTATTGGTCGGATTGTTCTGAGACTTGGTACAGAGATTGCCTGTGTCTCCAAAGCAATAGAGATATATTTATAACATGTTTGAGTTTTTTAATGATTAAAATTTAACTAACTAAACTTGAGAGATTTGTTTTAAATTCTAAATTTAAAATATTTCAAATTAAAATTTAACATTGAAGTAATGAAATATATTATACTGAATCATTTAATAGTGGACATAAATCAACAAAATTTAATGTAGTAGGGTTTTTTTTAGGGTGTGTGTGTAGGTCTTGTATGTTGTTGGGTTGTTGTTTTGTTTGTTTGTTTGTTTGGTTTTTTGGTTCGGGTACCCGCTATATATCTACTATTAATTGCACTTGACCTACACTTTTCTGCGAGTGTTGTTCCTCACCGTGATGCAATTGTGGGTCAATTAAGAGACGAATACAGCACACAGTAACCAGTATCACGAGAATAGTTTAAAATTCATATTAGAAGCAAAGCATTGATCTGTAATATATATTTATAATAATATATGTTTCTATTCTATGTTGTATTTGGTTAATGTTTAATCTGTAGTGTTAAAAATGTATGTTATTTTAGGTATAGTGTTATCGTTGTTAAATTGTGTGAATAACATACACAACAAATTCTCTACATTGATTTGGCTATAATATGTTTATATTGGTTTTCATTCGTTCAATAACTGTGTCTGATACCCAACAGCCAATTTCATTTATGCTAAGGGGGAGGGGGATTTAGCTCAGCGGACAGAGCGCGCACCTGAGGTGCTTGCGTCGTAGGATCGAACCACCTGAGTGGATTCATTCAACTGATTGTTTTTTTTCTCATTCCAACCAGTGCACCAAAACTGGACAAATCCCATGGTATGTGCTTTCCTGTCTGTGGAAAAGTACATATAAAAGATCCCTTGATGCTAATGGAAAAATGTAGCGGGTTTCCTGTAATGACCACGAGTCCGAATTACCAAATGTTTGACATCCAATAGCCGATGATTAATTAATCAGTGTGATCTAGTGGTGTCGTTCAACAAATTGTTTTTAAACTGTTTAACTTTATGCTGTGGTGTCGTTAGTCATTCATTCGTTCATTTATCCATCCATTTATTCATTCATTCATTTATCCATCCATTTACCGGCCTCGGTGGCGTCGTGGTTAGGCCATCGGTCTACAGGCTGATAGGTACTGGGTTCGGATCCAGGTCGAGGCATGGGATTTTTAATGCAGATACCGACTCCAAACCCTGAGTGAGTGCTCCGCAAGGCTCAATGGGTAGGCGTAAACCACTTGCACCGACCATTGACCCATAACTGGTTCAACAAAGGCCATGGTTTGTGCTATCCTGCCCGTGGGAAGCACAAATAAAAGATCCCTTACTGCCTGTCGTAAAAGAGTAGCCTATGTGGCGACAGCGGGTTTCCTATAAAAAAAAACAGTGTCAGAATGACCACATGTTTGACGTCCAATAGCCGACGATAAAATAAAAAAAGTCAATGTGCTCTAGTGGCGTCGTTAAATAAAACAAACTTTACTTTTTATCCATTCATTTATTCATTCATCCATGCATGCATCCATCCATCCATCCATCCATTCATTCATCCATTCATCTGACACACAGTCAATCCCTATTCGAGTGTTACCATTGCTATTTCAGCTGACCTACAGCCAGTCTTTACCAAACGCTCTACGCAGTGTTCACGAATCAAAGTCCTTAGAGGGTGCCAAGTTGTCCGAGGAATCCGAGTCCTTAGACGAGTCAAAGTCTTTAGAACACTGCGAGTGTCCAGCTGGGCCTCGTGGTCCCAGGGGTCCGAAGGGTGAGAGAGGCCAAACAGGATACCCAGGGTCTCCCGGTTTACCTGGTATCACACAGTCAGCGTCGGCTAGAGAATTGGGGCCCCCGGGGCCTGTTGGTCCCCCAGGGCTACCGGGACCACGTGGACCGATGGGGCCAACCGGGAAAGCAGGCAGTCCAGGAAAACCCGGGAAAACGGGAGCAAGAGGCCCACCTGGAAAAACAGTAAAGGAAGACAACTCTCGTAAGTTAAATTTTGTTGTTGTACTGGCATTGTTATCTTTTCGCCTCGGAATTGTCAAATCCAGATATTGATTACGCATTCATTACATATGTTTCTCGATAATAATTTAAACATTAATATGAGAAATCAGAAGCATTTTATGTCGGCAGTCTTTTTCTTGTATGTAAAGCTATGGTGGTGAAATTTTTGTTTCGTTTGTTCAAAGTTGAAATTCGATATCAAAACTCTGTCCCAGGTCAGGTCACAGGCTATGCCAGAGATCGAACCTGAGACAGACGTGCCTGAAACCTCTGTGGTATATGGGCACGTTAATAGAGTTTTGAGTTGATATTGAAACGGATAAACCGTCTTCCCTAGAAGTTTTTGACGCCATATAACCGTAAATAAAATGTGTTGAGTGCGTCGTTAAACAAGCCATTTCCTTCTCTAGAATTTTCCCTAAACGTATTTTTTCCTGTTAAAGAAACATATTGTCTTCTGTAAATATGTTAATGCACTAAATCATATTCAAAACAACAGTATGTATATCCAAAACAACATAGTATGTATATCCAAAACAACATAGTATGTATATCCAAAACAACATAGTATGTATATCCAAAGCAACATGGTATGTATATCCAAAGCAACATGGTATGTACTGTACTGTGGATAGTTATTGGCATTTTCATGACTGTCCAGGCCATACTCGTTTTGTGACCCTAACTATTTGTGTTTGTTTCTCTTTTAGAACTAGCTTTGGAGATCGAGGACCTGACAGACAGAATCATGGTGCTAGAAACTGAGATAGGCCACCTGAAGAAGGAACTCAACACATCGCGGTCTCTCAAAGAACATTACGAAATCCTTGAAGCCAGAATAGTATTGCTGGAGGAAATATTCCCCAAGTTAGCTGGTAAGTAAATTTCAGGAGAAACTGTAGCATGTCCGGGATAATGAGCGCTCGCGAACACGTTCGCTGGTACCATCATCTTCAATCACATCACATTTATCTAATGTTTGATGGACACAGAATTGGTCAAGCAAGCGACAGCGATCGATCGGCCTCAGATGTAGCAGGAAATGAACAGAACGTGTATACATTTTAAATTACAACTATATCTTATGTTGGTTTACTTCGGAATTTGGGAGGAGGGGGGGGGGGGGGGAAGACCAACAGATACGGAAACAGAGAGTGGCTACAGTAACTCCTGCCGAAAAACAGCAATATTGTATATACTATTTGACATGGACACGACAATACATACCATGACAGTATATACCATGACCGTTGATATTCAAAGTAGGGGAGAAAATCTACTGAAGCATTGCAGTTATAATACTGGTTCTACGTTTAAATATTTTGTTCAGTATTAACATAACATATGGAACAGATGGTTTCTGTACATAATATTATTTTTATGTAGTGTTACGAAATAGTGATTACATATTAAATGTTTGAGGATTTCACAATCAAGACATTTGACACCTGCATGGTTCTTTCCCATTCCTTTTCTTTTGTTTCTTGAATGACGTTCTCTGCTCATCAGCTTCCTGTTGTTTGAATGGCTGCCAAGCTGCCTCCTACTTTAATCTGTTGCATGGTTAGCCTATGCACAAATTCAGTTTTTACTTGGTACCTTTCAGAGAATACGTTTTACAAACAAAACATCTGTTAAAAACATAACAAAGGAAGAAAAATAACTTTCAAATGCTTAATATACGGTCAGACCTGTTTTAAAATTACTCCAAACCAGCTAACAAATGCCTTATGATGCAATTATTTTTAACATTTCGTTATTAGGCGGCTGCTTAATACAGTTTTGACATCATAATCATGTTTAAGTATGATTTTTATAAAACTTATAGATGACACCTAAGCAAGGTTATTCTGTGATACAAATGTGTCTGTTACCAGAGTAAAATAATGAAATCCCCAACAGACTCTTGGATTTAATTTATGTGTTAAAATGACTGTGTACCAGGTTAAAACCACTAACCATGCATGAGGCATGCCACACCTGAGTTTTCCTCTTTTTTTCTATCCACAGAGTTAAACGGTTCGAAAGGGTCAGCATTACTTCCCATTCTAAGAGAGTATGCAGACCAACGTAGAAGCGAAACGCCGCCCACAAAAGGCAGCCATGATTCAAAACCGTCCACTATAAAGAAACCGCCCAGCTGATTGGTCCTATGTTTAGTATTTCAGAATTTGTGTGCAATGATTGGTTGATGCGTGACTCACTCTGCCAATCCAAACAGTTCTTACCTCAGACTCTTGGAGAAAGGTTTCACTGAAGGGTTTTTAACTGCAGTGACCGTAGATGGTTTTATGTTGTTTGTTTATCTCACAATAATGAATCTTGCTCAACATCACTGCCATGGAGAAGAGTAACCTCTGCTTATACCAGATATATTCGTGATACTGAATGGCACTCGTCAGATCAAAGCGCACCCTTGGTTAATATTAGGCCTACTGAATGTGACTTTGATACAGTTTAAAAAACATAAACAATTAGGTGATATTACAGATTTTGTTGTAGATATTCTTGCTGTGATAATGTCAATCAGTTTAAGTTTGAAAACCACATCTGTAGTATAATTTTACAAAGAACAAATATAATGGACTTCAAAGAGAAATGCATATAGTAGGTCATGGTTACTATCGCTTAAAACTTCCATAATCAGTATGCATCGTGCTAAGATTCACAGATAAACTACACAAAAACAAGCATTAAAAATCACCGAGTATGACAAGGTTCGATTTCTAGAATTCTGAACTTTCATAATTCAATATATTCCTTGGTATTCCCCACAATATGTCTTAACATAACTATCTTCCATTGTTTTTTTATTCATCGAATAGTGCCGACATTATCGATATCATTAATCTACAATGAACAGCTGACACTATCGATACTTGCATTGCTGTCACGATAGTTCCGAAGAATCGCTTGGTGTGCAAGTGTTGAAGTACCAGGGAACTAGTAGGGGATACAAAGGGACAGTTGTCTCCCAAATAAATTACAAACTATATGTACATTTTTAATCTGAAATGTGCTATTTCTTGAGCCACAATGAAATCACATGAAAAGAAAACAAGATTTCTAAGAGGACAACCTAGCATCTGTTAATGAATGGGGAAGGATTAGTATTCCAAAAACGATTTTCGATTACGAGAAAACTATTGTAGCAAAGTATGTAATTTAGCGCCCAGCGATTAATAGAAAGTAACATGTTGCAGAGTCAGTAGTGAGATATAGTTGGTTAATACGAACTGAATCTGAACTACACTTTCTATACGATAAGTTGAAAACTTGAAAATGTTCACTCATGAAGTTGTGTTTGTCTTCACTGTTGGACATTTCGTTCTTGTTATTTGGATTTTAATGTCAGCTTTTGTTTAAAGGTAAGTTATCACTGGATGACATTTAGTAACGATATGCAGCACGAAAATATGCAGAAAGATGATACATCAAATCGCAAACTAGCACTTAATACAAGTTCCAGTGAAATTGCTTTCTAATGGATCGCTGGAAACAAAAAACGTTAGACATGTCATAATAATGATTCAGATCAATTCATTTTATTTTCGCATTCCTTACGGAACACACTAACAAAACAGCCTACAACAAAAAAAAGGTTAAAGAAAATCAGTTGGCTATACGTCACATGACAGAATATGTTTACCAATTATTGATTCGGTACAAGACAACCTAACCATTAACGTTTTGCTGTAGCAACGTAGGGACGTGTATATGTTAGTAACACCTCTGGGCCCAATTTCACAAAACATTGTAAGCCTAGTTTTGCACGTAAACGTAAATCGACTACTAAACCAACCATTCTTATTACTATTATAGTCCAACAAATATAGTTTGAAGAACACATATTTTAATTTCTTTTGTCCTTAAAATACTCCAGCTTCCGTAATGATGTAATGTTCTGCGTGAAATGGACGCCAAATGCGTGTAAACGCATGTCCGGTATAACTGCTAGTAGCAGACGTAAACTTACGATGTTTAGAAAAATGTGCCCCTGATACTTAGGTTGCGTAATAACAGGACTAGTTTGAAAATCGATGGATTACAATGGTAAAATGTGTTACTTGATTCAATTAATTGTGGGAATACAAGTATAAAATTCGATTTTTTCTTCAATCTCCTCTATCACAGAATGTCCAAACACTTTAGTTTCTATCTAAACCAGAATTTCTTCCGTTTCAATATTCAAACCATCTGCAGTTTGCTAATAACGGTTTGATGACATTTTTTCCGAATTAGGATTTCAGTTTTAACGTATAGCATCGAATAAGTGTTCAGTATCATTATTGTACATTGTTGTTTTTTATATACGAATGAGGCAGAACTCGGATACCTTTATTCTTCGTTATACTGCAATATTATATTAAGTGTGAGAAAACCCTTAGCATGGAACCACACATTTATCAAGCACTACGTGCATCCATACCTCATTTTGATACTTTTGATACAAATGTATTTGTAGATTTTATATTATATTATTATTTTTGTATTATGGCACAATACAATATATAGTGAATAAATTAACTTTTCACAACTATATTTTCGTTGGTGCGTTTCTGAATATTAATATTGTGTAGCTCATATCTTCATATTTCTGGCGTATTTAAATAAATGAACAACTCCAGCATGTAACAGTAAGGTATGATTATGAATCAAACTCTTGGTTATAGTAATGGCACTCGGATCTTCCAGTAGAGTTTGTGCTTTGTTAGAGAACTTCAAGGCGTGTGAACAGAACCTGGTCTCCTCGAGTCTGACATCAATGGCTGAGGGCCCTTATTTATAAGAAACATACAAAAACACGTATCCATGAAGGGATATTTAGTTGTCATGATATACCACCAAGACTACCTACAATACCCGAATTATGTCCTGGACAGGAGATCTGGCGCAAATCAGAACTCGTACCTAGGATGGACGTGCCTGAACCTTCCGTGAATATGGGCACGTTAGCATTTTCCTTCTTTCTAATACCCGAGACAACAATTAAAATACATTGTGTCTTTGAATGCTCGTAAATTATTCTTATTGCATGAAACTAATTGGTCAGCTTGGCGGATCGCTAACTAAAGGTTGATTCATACTTCTCTCGCCGACCTCCATACGGAACGGAAATTTAGGTCGCCGCAAGGTTGCCGACAACAAAAATCCGTCAAATAAACTCGCGCTGAAGGCGCACGCAAGATGACGTAGCGAAGCGAGTGAAACTGACATGTTTTTAGCGTTCGCACGGGTAATCCGTTTCCAATCCGCCCGAGATGAATTTTATTTATCTTTCTGCTTTGTTGAGGTAAAAATAAAGATGGCTGGCGTTAAAAAAGCTCCCCTTTCTTCGTTAGAAGACGAACTTCTCATTAACGAAGTTCGTAATCGTAAGTATCCAAACCTGTATGATACCAGTTTACCACAATACAGGGGCCATGGACGGACAAAACAATCGTAGATTGCAGTAGGCAGTATTTTTGAAAATAAAGATCGTGGAGGGAAAGTATTTGCGGGATCAATACACCAAATGTAAATGGTCCAACGTGGTGATCCTGCCATTACAAAACACAAATGGAAATACTACGACTTACTGAGTTTCCTATCCGACCATGTAAAACATAGAGAAACAGATGGGAACCTATCCAGGTATACCAAATCTAAAATCTATTTTACAGTTCAGTCATGAATTATAACTTAAGCCCCTTTCGTATGAAACTACATTGTAGTTAGTGACAAATCTACTGTTGACGCCCCAATCACACCTTATTATCCTGCATAAATAATTGTTTTTGTATAATATTATGTATACTGCTTACCTAAAACCCGTTGAAATGACAAACTTTACACATCTATGTCAATAAGCATACATGTTAAGTTATTTAGGTATGTAAAAGTATATTAAAATGTCGGTAAGCATTCACATGTCTTAGAAATATTACATGTAGGTTAAAAAAAATTAATTCAATTAAACACTATGGATAATATGTTTTTTAACACATTCATAGAAATTTGGTAGCCCATTATCAATACCATGTAGTTATATATATATATTTGATGATTTATAGCGCGGATCACGACAACATGTAAAGTATGAATTGTCAGCCGTAAAAAAACGCACGTGAAAATACCGAAATGCACTCGTCTGTTGAACGGCGAGCTTGAGGAAAGCGGACTGAGTATGAACACAATCACGACGGAGTGTGCCGGGTACCCGCCGACCAGTGTCGGCAGAGAAGTATGAACCTAGCTTTAGTAGAGACTATATTAATGTATATATGGCGGACGTCAGATTACCAATTAATGCATTCCTATATAAAAATAAATATATAAACTGTATTGTTACAAAGTTGCAATTATAGCACGGTGACAATAACTACATGCTTTGCAAAACGCTATATAGGTTTGGAGTGGCACGTCGAGGGCGTTGTCGATATATGTGTCCTCTATTCATGTCTGGATTATATAGGTTTGGAGTGGCACGTCGAGGGTGTTGTCGATATATGTGTCTCTATTCATGTCTGGATTATATAGGTTTGGAGTGGCACGTCGAGGGCGTTGTCGATATATGTGTCTCTTTATGTCTGGATTACATAGGTTTGGAGTGGCACGTCGAGGGCGTTGTTGATATATGTGTGTCTCCCCCTGTCTGGATTGGACAACATATTAACGTGCCTATATTCAATTAAGATTCAAGCACGTCTCTCCCGGGCACAGTCTCTGACTTCGCCAGTGGCTGGGTCCAATACAGAAGGGGTGGTGGGAGGATAGAGTTGAAAATAGGCAGACTTTTTAAAATAGCTACTAGTGAAACATTTCATGTCCAGCAATCCGTCCTGCTATTAGTTTGTGTTTATCGCGTTTCATTGAATCAAAGTTTGTTTTGTTTATCGACACCACTAGATCACACTGATGTATTAATCATCTGCTACTGGATGCAAAATATTCGGTAATTTATTTTTAAAGTTTGTTTTGTTTTGTCTAGAGCACATTGATTTATTAATCATCAGCTATTGGATATCAAACATTTGGTAATTTTGACACATAGTCTTAGAAACCCGCCACATTTTTCCATTGGTAGCAAAGCGATCTTTTATATACAACATCCCACATACCATGACCTTTGATATAACAGTTGTGGTGCACTGGCTGGAACGAGAAATAACCCAATGAACCCACCAACGGGGATCGATCTCAGACAGACCGCATATCAAGCAAATGTTTTACCGCTGGGCTACGTTACGCACTTTCTTTGAATCAGTACATAATTGACACATTTTAATAATCTCTGTGACTGAACTGAACTGAACTGAACTGAACTTTATTTACTCTCAGGCCGTAAACCACGGCATACGAGGTACATAATATATTTATACCTATATTTTGACAAGATGGCAAACATTAAAGTATTTCACATCAATAAATAAATAAATAAATAATAAATAAATAAATAAACAAACGAATAAATAAATAGTTCTCTGCTTAAAATGTGTATGGTTTCATTTGCAGTTCAATAGTAATTTTGAAGTTGTTCTATATTTATAGATGTTATACCCACTCCTGACAAAACATAATGCCGTCTGCTTCATGATGACTTAAATGTGATGAGTTTTAATACAGGATTACCAATCCAACCAATCTTCAATAACTCATACTATAGTATCACTCGTCCCACGATACACAGTCAGTGTTAAAATTGTGGGTTTTTTTTTAATGAAACCACTAGAGCACACACATTGACTTATTAATCATCGGGTATTGGATGTCATACATTTGGTCATTTTGACATATAGTCTTTGGGAAGAAACCCATTACATGTTCCCATTAGTACCATGGGATCTTGCATATGCACCATACCACAGACAGGATATCACATACCAGTGCCTTTGATATACCGGTCGTGGTGCACTGGGTTTAACGAGAAATAATCCAACGGGCCCACCGACGGGGATCGATCCTAGACCGAACGCGCATCAAGTGAGCACTTCAGCACTGGGCTACGTCCCGCCCCTCAACCAGTGTTAATGAGTGAGGTGGAATGCTTACATAAACCTACAAAACTACAAGTACATACACATCATGTTCTTATCTTGTTTATCAATGAATGAATGAATGTTTATCAATGAATGAATGAATGAATGAATGTTTAACAACACCCCAGCACGAAAAATACATCGGCCATCGGGTGTCAAACCATGGCAATGGAAACAAATAAGGTGATGCTCAACATCAATACAAAAATTCAAGATTTAAACAAAAACATTGCAAAGAACTGTGCAAAAACACAAATATCACAGACAGATACCGACCTTTACTCACTTGTTTATGACACCTATCTGTTCTCCCCATCCATCAGGTTTTCATGAAAACTGGTTACTTTGAATTGTTTTCCATTGATGCGTGTCGTAACAAACGTGAGTAAGAACGCATAGAAGGCACACATAAGACACACCACCAATGTTTTCCCAAAACCAGATACCGAAACTGATTAGTATTTCTTCCCATACTTTTTCTGTGAACTATAATCATATTTGTTTGTAAAATATTAGTTTATCGTCTTTTTCGTCGTTTCATGCATTGCTGTTTTGTAAAATAATTCCTCGTTCGTCTTTGCACTTATGTCCAAACGAAGTACATTATTGCATTTGCAGATACATACAATTAAATTAGTATCAAATAGTTGTATCTCTTTTTTTACAAATTTGCATGCAATTAAATATGCTACAATTTATGCTTAGTTTGCATGGACTATTAATGTCCCCCACATAAATGTGCTGCATGTGTTTTCACTTGAACGTTTTATTAAAACACAAACACTCATTTACACACACGCACGCACACACATACATGCGCGCGCGTGCTAATTTACATTCAGTTACTGGGCCTACAAATTCTTGTACATGTTTAATTGTTGTGTGTTTCCTTCAGATAACGTGTCAGAAGTGGAGAAGAAAACCCGAAGTCTCGAAGTTCGGCACGACTCCCACGAGACGTCGGCCTATCTGACGTCATCAGCAGCCAATAGCTCGACCCAAAACATCAAACCGGCTGTCATGCCAACCGACACGTCATCACAGTGCCAGTGTTCAAAACCACCGCCACCTCCCCCATTTCCAGAAAACCTGACTCACTACATATTTCCAAATTCCAGCAGTGTAATAGACGAGTGCAAACGGAGGGGATATTTCAGTATCAGAAGCAAAGATATGGAGGGCTTTCAGTCCAAGTCGTCCAAATTTGTGAACGAAATCAATTTTGCTGTAAAGTCCGTTCGTGGGAAGTCATCAGCGGATTCAGTTCTTAAGACAAACCATTTCGTACTTGTATTGGCGACGTATATTACGTTTTGTGGTAGAAACGTCTAATGCATAACATATAATGAACAATAATACTCATTTCTTATTGGAGCAACATTTGTACTCGTCTTGTTGGTCTGTAGTTAGTCATTCCGATGAAAATTGCAAATGAGTGCATGTTAAAGCAGCATTATGGGGAGACGATGTGTCCAACATGTTCCTTTCTTTTACCCGCCTGAGCCTCAACTATTCTACTCAAATAGCATCAGCGATTTATGGTTTGCTCAAGGAAAGTTAATCCTGGTTTCCATAAAATATGTAATGGTTCCGGATGCACGCAGACCGTCGCATACAGATCTGCCAACTTTAAAAGGTTTCAACCTCTCATATCCATCGCCGATCGTCTGCAACTGTGTTGCAATAACCATGGAATACAGACTTTAATAAGTTAACGATACCCACCATAAACTATTGCAGATTCCGGAAGCAGACCGTCCGAGAACACTCGCTAGATTGGATTTTACAAGTGAATGTACCTATTATAATTTTTAAGCGACTACATATATTGCATGAAGTCTCCTTTACGAAAGTGGATCAGCCTAATCAAATAACGTCTTAGAAATGCCACTTGGTGGCACTACTTCGTGTGAATTCTAAAACATAGAACTGGTTATAAATTATATAATTTATTTATTTAAAAGTATTATTTTGTTTATAAAATTCATCCTGTACATTGATTAATAAGTTATGGGTGATGGTTTTACTAACTTTTGAGAAATACTATTATTAAGTACAATTTGAAAATAGAGATGTTTTAAAAGGTAAATTAACTAATAAACAGACAGCTTTGACCTGTTGGTGTGTGATGTGTTATTTTGCCCTCATTACCGTACCTCCGTACATTATACATAGGTCCTTTGTATTATGCACTCCAGTAATTGATTTTTTTTTACCAAATAAAGTATAAAGTTTGCAAAATACCTCTTCCTACCTTTGGTTAGAGCGAAACGGGATTAGCGATATTTGAATTCAATTACTTGTGAATAATTCGATTTATTGTAACTAAACGTATGTTGTATGATTGTTACAGCTACAATTATTATTATTATTATTATTATTATTATTATTATTATTTAACCTCTTCGAATAAAACACCATTAGCAGTGACATACGATACCCCTATCTTCAAGCAACAAAGTTAAAGTTTGTTCTGTTTAACGACACCACATTTATTTATTAATCATCGGATATTGAATGTCAAACACTTTGGTAATTTTGACTTATAAAACTACATATTTCGATTAGTAGCAAGGGATCTTTATATTCACCAAACCACGACCTCTTTGATATACCAGTCGTAGTGCACTGGCTGGAACGAGACATAGCTACTTCCCAGATAGACGGCGCACCGGGCCAGCGCTTTACCAATAGGATACGTCCCGTCCCCTCCCTATCCCTGGATTATGTATATGCACTTTCCCATGGAGAGAACAAACCACCGCGTTTAATGTGCCAATTGTAGGACATCAAATGGACACCAATTTTGGTTACATTACAAACCTGTAACAAACTTGGATACAACAGAGTGAAACAAGAGTCTGTGACGTTGAAATATTCTTACAAATAGACTAAAATGCGACTCCATAACCGTTATTACTCAGACGCACGTGCGGTTTTAAAAATAAGAAAAATGCTTTTTGTGGTATTAGAAACACCAGGATGACCAGAAACAGTAAGGTTTTTCGGAAATGGATAATCTAAACAATAAAATGTAAGTAATGTTTGATTTCAGTGATCATAAACGGCTCTAATAGTGAACAATATGTTGTAGTGTTTAAAAACTAAGGTTTGTCTCTTTAAGAAAAATAGATACAAATTATGTCATTAATAATCAGTCAAACTACTGTCAAATCACTTTTGTAATTTGTGGTCTAATGTCCGAGTAATTCGTATAGCACGGCGGTCAACATATTTAAGAATGGAATAGAATAGATGTTTAACGACACCCCAGCACTAAAAATACATCGGCTACTGGGTGTCAAACTATGGTAAATGCAGAAATAATATGATGATAACCATCAATATAAAAATACATCGGCTATTGGGTGTCAAACTATGGTAAATGTAAAAATAATGTGATGATAACCATCGATATAAAAATACATCGGCTATTGGATGTCAAACTATGGTAAATGCAGAAATAATGTGATGATAACCATCAATATAAAAATACATCGGCTACTGGGTGTCAAACTATGGTAAATGCAGAAATAATGTGATGATAACCATCAATATAAAAATACATCGGCTATTGGGTGTCAAACTATGGTAAATGTAAAAATAATGTGATGATAACCATCGATATAAAAATTCAACAGTGAAATTAAAACACAGTGTAAAGAACTGTGCAAAAATACAAATATCACAGATAGGTAATATTAAAATTTACAATAAAAGTCAGTATCTCGAAGAAATTGTAATAAAAGTTCTGGATGGAATCGAAATGATTCTATCACATTTCTTTGACCAAATATATCTTTTCGAGTTTCTTTGAGATGAGTACACTCCACCAAAATGTGGCGCACCGTCAGAATACACTGACAGTGGTCACACTGAAGTGGAGAATCTTTCTTAAAAATAATGGGTCATGTATGTATGACCGATGCTAGTACGACACAAATTAGTTCGTCCTTCCTGCACTTCCTACAGGAAGACTGCCACTCTCCCAAGACTGGCTTGATAGAACGAAACTTGTTCGCAACCGCACCGTCCCAATCATTTTGCCAAGTCGAAAAGATAAATTGGTTGATACTATGTTTAAAATCAGTATACGGCACACCAACCCTGGCATAAAGCAAGTCCAAAGCAGACTTGGCAGCTGAATCTGCCTGTTCATTACCCCTGATGCCAATCTGGCTGGGTACCCAACAAAATATCTTTATTGACAATGGTTAAAATGACACACTTTCGTATCACCAACCCAATCAAGGATAGTTCAGCTTCATATTTCGTAAAGCTCAACATATTTGTTTAACGACACCACTAGAGCAGTTTGATTTATTAATCATCGGCTACTGGACGTCAAACATTTGGTAATTTTGACATATAGTCTTAGACAGGAAACCCGCTACATTTTTCCATTAGTAGTAAGAGTTCTTTTATATGCACCATCCTAAAGACAGGATAACACATACCACGGCCTTGGATATACCAGTCATGGTGCACTGGGTTATGTACGAATAGATACTACAGTTAAATAAGATATAAATGTTGAAGATCCATTCTGTGACAGTTAACAAATTACAAAGGAAGAGGGTTTCAAGAGAAATGGGAAGTTGAAAGAATGGGTACCTCGAAAGGGCCATAAATCATGAACGCAAAAAAGGGTAATTCAATCAAAACTTGGAGGTGGGTGGCACGTTGAAAAAGGAATGATGCATCGTGAAAGGGAGTTTTAATAAAACGGCGAGTCGCTAAGCGGTGGGGCCGATGTGTTTCGTTTTTGTTTTTGTTATTTTTTTCGATGTCCGCGATATTTCTCGACAAAACAAGACCAAAAAATAAAAATAAAAGAAGAAGAAAAAAGAAGCCAACGAATAACCCCAATCTTGTAAGGGTAGGTTTGTTTAACTTTCAGTGGCTGCCTTGTGCGAGAGAGTATTTTGCTAAAGATTATATTTTCACAAAAATGCATTAATTACAGTAGGCTAACATGTATGCTCATGAAACTTGCTATCCTATAATTTATCGTCTATCTTTCACGTTCGTTACTGTGGTCGTTTTACGTTAGACAGGAAAAGCATTTATACACCTACTTCAGTTGATTCTGTACTTTTGTTTTCTTTTATCGATATACAAAAAAAGTGTGTTTAGAATTCTTCAGAAGTTCATGCCTTGTAGGTACTGCCATAGCAACTATCAAAATACACTAACTCAGATGGTAAACAACATTTTATATAAACAATAACGGCAGATGTGTATCGCTAAAAAAACCTCTTAAGGTATATTTAAAATATTTCAAACAATGAGACAGTTCGTTTTTACTTATGCCGATATTTCTTTTACATTTTAAAATTAGCTGACAATCAAACATCAAATAATCAAATAATCACAAGGTCAATGCATTAATAAGTTTTCTAATCCAGTATTCTCGTTTTGCGTTTCTCTTTTCATGAAGTCCAATACACCCGTAATACTATTTAAGGCTGCAGTACATCCTACGCAGTTTATAGGTTGTACTATACTTACCTTAATAATACAGTAAATGTACTTTTAATATTGACAAAGTAATTGGATGACATGCCAAGTTTATAATTGATTGTAATAATAAGCTGCATTGTTGCATCTATGTTTGTAAAGATTTGAAATTAGGTTACGCATGTTTACCTGTTCATTATCAGTGTATAGATAAAGAGCATTCTTTATTAAGGATGACTCGATAGATCAGAACGCATCGTGGAAAGTCAGCAAGTTGCGGGCGATTCGGTGCCACACGTTCGAGTCCCAGCAATGGCATGACACAATGTGTGAGGCCGGAAAGGATTTAATTATCCCCTGCGCCAGTGCGATAATATCTATGTATGTAATAGTCAAATACGACATACATACAATATATAGATATTCATGCATCAATATATACATAAAACATACATACATACTAGTACATACATACATACATAGGGGATATAACCACCTCGGTGGATCCATTCAGCTGATTGGGTTTTTCTCGTTCCAAACAGTGCACCAGAACTGGACAAAGGCTGTGGCATGTGCTTTCCTGTCTGTGGGAAAGTGCATATCAAAGATCCCTTGCGGCATTAAAAAAAATGTAACGGGTTTCCTCAGGTGACTACGAGTCAGAATTACCAAATGTTTGACATCCAGCAGCCGATAATTAATTAAGGAATGTGCTCCAGTAGTGTCGTTAAACACCAAAAAACCCAGGGGATATCGAACGAATTTTAACATTAACATGTTATGATACTCAGGATAATTAATTACAATTTAATTATACTTTATATATGTGATGTCTCAGATCACCCCAGAGCTGCAAGGTAATTTTATTATATTCATATGGAAATCGAAAGGAAAATATTTCCCACACTAGATTAAGACATGGTTGTAGTACTGTAAATGCCGACTTATATCGTTGTGAACTTATACCAGATCCCTCTTGTAATTGTGGATACCACTCTGAAAACTGCTAACATTATTTATTTGAATGTAATCTTTTTACCAAACAGAATGAATGAATGAATGAATGAATGAATGAATGTTTAACGACACCCAAGCACGAAAAATACATCGGCTATTGGGTGTCAAACTATGGTAATGCAAACAAATAAAGTGATGATCAATATAAAAATTCAAAATTAAAAAAAAGCACAGTGTAACGAACCGTGCAAAAACACAAATATCACAGATATATACTGACTTTTACTCAAAATTTATTTGTGCTGTATTGGCCATTCTCAAAGAGAATGTTACACCCCTGCACCACGGTGAGGTTACAGCTTACCAAACAGAGACGACTTATTTTAGATTCATTGAAAACGTTTACACCAGTTAATCAGCAATTAGTATTGTATGGTATATGGCAGTACTGTTGCAAATGATACTGTTAACAAAAATATTCTATCATGTATATAAATATATTAAACAAACACAAGCGTTTTGAATAATAATAATAATAATAATAATAATAATAATAATGTCTATTTAATTCTAAATCAGTTATGCTGGAACCTGTCAGCTAAGAATATTTTATAAATTGGATTGTTAGATTGGAAAATAAATCACCTTCGTTTGCTTTCCTTCTTCATGTTTAATTAATTATTTAGGTATTTATTTATTTATTTACTTATTTATTATTTTGTTTGTTTATTTTTTTTCTTCTGTGTTTTTTTTTTTCTTTCTCATGTATATACTTTTCTTTGAATATTTAATTTCTTGTATATTCTTGTAAGTTGTAGTCACCGTTATTGTCATATTTTCATTATTTTATGGAGAGGGCCTCATAAGTTGGATAGCTTGTGCCCAATCCATCTGTACATTATATGCAATAAAAATGTTTCAATCAAACCAATTGTATTTATTTCCTTCGCATACAAATCTCTCAATGTGTACTTAAACTGCTTAAAACATGCTGCACGTGCACCTTTTGAACATAAAATGTTTTGAGGATTGCGACTGTACAGACACTTGCTGAATTGTAGGAATGCACCGACTAACATTGCAGGTACGTCTTGGAACCACAAGGATGCTTCAGGCTCATCAAATGAATGTCTCACAGTCAGTCATTAGCAGACTATGACAGGCGACACAGAACAACCAGTACAGTGCAGGACAGACCATTTTGTCCCGAGGGTTGGAATTGCATTATGTACACCTCACAACGGTGACTGATTCCTGTTCTTGCTCATTTGATTATGGTTAAAAAAACCCCATTAATTTTGTAAGCTACGGTTTGTTTATTCTAGAACGATTAATAAGCATTTAACCTACAACGTTATGTAATCATACGCGCAACAAACATAGTATACATTATGCAATAACATAAAAATGTAACAACTGTACTATAAACATAATGTTTAAATTATTAATTTGTTTGAATATTTTTAAAACAATGATCCAACGTGAAATGGCAACTTGGGGAATAAGTAATTCAACAGAATTCTGAAAAACGAGCAATGACGTCAGTCGTCGTGACATGAGTTATGACGTCAATAATCGTAATACACGAGTTATGACGTCAGTCGTGTTTGGAAATCGCCTAGCCTTGGAGTGTACTGATAGAATCTATAATTTTGTCCCGAGGGTTGGAATTGCCTTATCTATACCTCACAATGGTGATTGATTCGTTTTCTTGCCCATTTAATTTAATGACCGGCCTCGGTGGCGTCGTGGTTAGGCCATCGGTCTACAGGCTGGTTGGCAATATTTTCGGATCCCAGTCGAGGCATGGGATTTTTAATGCAGATACCGACTCCAAACCCTGAGTGAGTGCTCCGCAAGGCTCAATGGATAGGTGTAAACCACTTGCACCGACCAGTGATCCATAACTGGTTCAACAAAGGCCATGGTTTGTGCTATCCTGCCTGTGAGAAGCGCAAATAAGAGATCCCTTGCTGCTAATCGGAAAGAGTAGCTCGTGTAGTGGCGACAGCGGGTTTCCTCTCAAAATCTGTGTGGTCCTTAACCATATGTCTGACGCCATATAACCGTAAATAAAATGTGTTGACTGCGTCGATAAATAAAACATTTCTTTCTTATAACATAAGTAAATACACTTGTTAAATTAAACAAGATTAACGACGCTGACAAGAATCATCCATTTTATTCGAACGCCGGGTACTAAGACCCGGAACGAGGCTCCTTGCATACATACGTCACACATGACACGTGACTCAGCACATATAATAAAAGGTGCATTATACCAATGTTATTTCTACATAAAATCTTTTTTTTTTTAAAGATGACTATTGTAAATTAGTGTCACTGTTAATGCAACGTGTTTAAGATGTTATAGACTAACAGAGACTTTTTAACGATTGTAATTACATATCAAATATATTTTTCTGCATAAAATATTAGTGGCTGTATATTAAACGTGTTTCTGATCGTTCTAATATTTGTATTAGGTTAAATTTCATTTTATTTCCTAAAATATTTATTTTTCGTACGTACGAAATTATTTGAAGACAAAGACCAGTTTGGGCTTCTTACACATATTAAGACGACCAGAAACACATTGAATATACAGACACTGATATTCTAAACAAGAAAATATATTTAATATGTAAGTATAATCGTAGAAATATTTTATTAGTCGGAAACATCTTACAATGCAGCAAACTCAGGAATGTCCCTTTAACGATATTCAGTAATAAAACTATTTACAAATCCAACCTTACTGGTTGCCTAACAATTCTACCAGACGTGGTTACTTTTGTGTTGGGCACCTGGGAATTTTGATGATTGTAACACTTTATTGGTTTGGGGCTAGATATTTTTTATTGAAGCCATTCTCACATTTCCTTTGAATTTAGAATTTGAGGCAACTTCCCTTCTATAACTATTGTCCTCTTGCACAAATGATGGATTTTCTTTTGTGTGGGGCTTTGGTGAGATAGGACTGGGGATGTACTCAAATGGATCATCTACAGGTAATTGTCTCATACTATTATCCTGTTCAATTATTTAGACCCAAAGTTTTTTGCAAATGTTACGTTTATTTCCTATTCGATATTTGTTTTCTTTGCATTTACATGAAATCAAACCCAAACCCCGACAGGTTTTATATACAAATCATCATATAAAATGCACGAAGTTGACTTAATTCCACTTTTTAAAAATCTCCGTGTCTTTTGAATGCACGTTATTTCTCCTATAAATAACTACGGTCATTTGCATATCAAAAGCATCATTCTATAGTGCGTTTCAAACTAATGTTCGGTTCTATCGTCCTATCCGCACAAATCGTAGTATGACCTATATTTAAGAAAATATCTGTAAACATGAAGCAGGCGCTAGGGAGAGAGAGAGAAGAATATGGTATGCATGCGTTTGGTGGAGGTGTGACCCTCTGCACAACCCCAAACCCACTTAAGGCTTCTTTTGTATATGGAGCGGGACGTAGCTCAGAGGTAAAGCGTTCGCTCATGGTAGGTCGACTGATCGATCCCACATGGTGGACCCATTGGGTTGTGTCTAGTTCCAGCCTGTGCACCACAACCGACGTATAAAGGCTGTGGTATGTGCTATCCTGTCTATGGGATGGTGCATATAAAAAGTCCCTTATTGCTTATCAAAATTGCTTATCGGAAACAGTGGCCCATGTGGCGGTAGCGAGTTTCTTTCTCACTGTCATAATGCTCCTTAACCGTTTTGTCTGACGCCACATAAACGTATATCAAATGCGTTGAGTGTGTCGTTAAATAAACATTTCTCTCGTATGTATGTGTAGTCTATATGCATTTCTAGTCGATTAGTTTATAGGTTGTTAGGTTGTTTGATAGTGAATGATATGGAAATAAACTGTTTTTGGTGTTAAAGAGTTCATGCATACATTAAAGTAATACTCCTGATGGGTATGGAGAAATAACTTAATCAGTCGACGAACTCATTTCTTCATCACTATCTTCGTTAAAGGGGACTATCACAGGGGGTATTTTATTTCTTATAAAACTATTTTGTTTTCTAAAATCTTCTTCGATCTTTATTACATGTTTAACTGCGTCAGAGAAGTGTGTAGGTGTGACAGAGTTCAATGCATGTGCAAGTTCTCTCCGCACCGTGGTCATTTTACCATCATTATGACGAGCTATGTGCCCTTTGACTTGACTCCAGATCAGTTCTATCGGATTGAGTTGAGAATGTCTTGGCGGCAGTCTTAGACACAAGTGCCCATGGCGTTCAGCAATATCATCAGTAACAAATTGCTTTGCACATTTGTTACTTTTCACAAGTTCATAAAGAACTGGCTTTGTCATGTTACTCTCAAAAGGTATATTTTTGTTTCGTAGCCACGACTGAATTTCTTCCTTTTTAGCGTTTAGTGCAGGACATCGTGTAATCTCAGTTAATTTGTTGTGGTAGCTTGCGTTATCCATGACGATAACAGAAGGTTCTGGTAGAGAAGGCATAAGTTGTTCTTCAAACCATTTGATGAAATTTTCATGATGATAGTCTCCGTCTGTTTTTTTAGCCTCAAAGATCAATTCACAGCCATCTATCAATCCATATTTATCACAGCCAGCATGACAAATAATAAGTCTTTTTCCCTTCCCAGTCACCGAACAGAGTTTAGGAACTCGATCAGCAGCGTCTGATTTCGGCAGGTGATTGGCGGTACTTGTGCCCGGGTGGATATCTGTCCAGTGGTGGGATGTTGTGTGGTTGACATTCACCCAGGTCTCATCTTGATACACTATTAAATACCCCTGTTCTCGTAAACTGGATATTTCATGGAGATAGGACAGTCTCCTGTCTGATATATTGGCGTCCTCAAAAATCACTTTTCCGTTTGTAGACATATGTTGGTATTTAAAATCGAGGTCATGGAGTGTTCTTCGTAAAGTTGATATGGATATGTTGATTCCACATTCCTCCCTTAAAGCCACGTTAATGTAGGTAATTCGCCCTCTCTATAAAATCTGTATACTCGTCGTCTAATAACATCTTTATCAAATAAATCGATGAGTTTTCGGTCGCGTTTTTTAACAGTGATTTCTGTGCTTGGATTCGTAGAGCTTAGATTTTTCACAGTTCTTTTTACTGTTGAAACCGAAACTTTAAGTGCAGCGGCAACTCGATCGACAATTCGATAAGAAGCATACCTAGGTCTACCGCGCTGATATTCATCTTCAAAATAATCGAAAACGTTCTTAATACACGATTTTACATCAACTGAAGTGTTTTTCGATTTACCCATATTTTTCCTCAAATAACAACAAGAATGTCGACTAATACATTTTCAATGAATTTATATACCCTACCTAACTTGTATTTTACGTGGTTTACACATTGCTACAATAGCACGTGCAGTCATAGATCGAAATAATGATGCTATTGACCAAGCGATTCTTTATTATCCAAAGCCATCCTGGCTATAGGCGCGACATAAACATCAATATTATTATCATAGTAACAGTTGTGCATATATACATAGTGTGATATTTAACAATCAAAATTACATGAATAGAGTATATAAAATGTCAATAGGAGGGTAAACATAATATATTAATTTTTAATGAACATTTCCCTTCTTAGAAAAGCCTTGTATAAATATTTTCCAAGATTGTTTAAAGTTTTTATATTTTCCGAGTTCAATAGTTTGATTAACTTAAACACGGAAGGTCTGACGTAGAAGTATTTCTTTATGTAATTTATTCTTAGATCATGGTAAAAAGGACAACTCAGAATAAAATGGAATTCGTCTTCGATTGTTTCATTATCACATAGTGTACATAATCTGTTTTCTCTTGGGGTATTTTGGCGTCTCCCGACTTCAATACAAAGGCAATGGTCAGATAATCGTATTTTGGTAATCAGTTTGCTGTATACAAATTCAAGGCGTTTTTTTAGATAGTTCTTGACATTATGAGTAGGATTTAGATGTTGATATAAGAATCCTTTAGATGACGAATCAATTATTCTGTTACAATCCTGGATGAAGTGATCCTCTAAACGTTGTTTAACTGTGAATAAGAAAGAAGTTTTATTTTCGACCTGTTGGCTATCCCATATGTGAGGAAGGCCTACTTCTAGTAGAATATTTTTCACAGAATTTGCCCAATTAAATCTAGGGAGATTGATATCATCTAATAATAATTCGTAGCAGCTCTTTAAAATACAGTTGTTAGTATTTAATATTTTCAGCCAATATTTAATAATTCTGAATTTTCGAGAAGTGGTTAAAGGAAAGCGACCAAGTTCTGCGAATACCATCATATTAGTACATTTTTTACTTACACCAAGTATTCTTTTGCAGAAATCGATGTGTACCTTTTCAATATCTGTAGCGCTATGGTATCCCCAAATCTCGCAGCAATAGCTTAATATGCTGCTAACATAAGTATGAAACAAATATAACTTAGTTTCTACATTAAGGTTACAATCATTAAATTTTCTCAGCAAACCAAATAAAGCTTTGCGACCTTGATTAGCAATGCATTTTTGTGTCTCAACAAACTTTCCATTGAATTTTAATACCAATCCCAGATAATTGAATTCATTTACTATTTCCAATTCGTTATCCCCTAGATACCACTTTTCATTATCTCGTATAATACCTCCGTTACGAAATATAAGAACCTTGGTCTTATCGGTATTAATACATAAATTCCACTTATAACAATATATATTTAGACAATTTAACATTTCTTGCAAGCCTTCTATACTTTCTGAAAAAATAACTGTGTCATCAGCATACATTAGCAATAATAAGTTCAAATATTTCAATTCGTAAGAGTTATTGCAGTGGTTTAACAGGTCAAGTTCAATATCGTTGACAAAAAGAGAAAAGAGCATAGGCGATAGTGCGTCTCCCTGCATTAAACCCACACTAGTTGAAAAAGAATCAGAGAAGGACCCGTGGTGTTTAACACATGATTTAACATCATTATACATTGATCTAATTATAGTTAATAGTTTTCCTGTGACACCGTATCCGATTAGTTTATACCAAAGACTATTTCTATTAATACTATCAAAGGCCTTTTTGTAATCAATGAAACAACAATATAAACGTTTTTTTATGCGCTAAAGTGGATGATAGCAGACTATGTATGGAAAAAATTGCATCACAAGTTCCATAGCCAGGCTTAAATCCGAACTGGGCATCAGATATAATATTGTGATTACTGCTCCATTGTAGAAGTCTATTGTTAATAAGAGAAGTAAATATTTTGGATATAACACTTAATAAAGTTATACCTCTATAGTTGCCTACATCGTTAGGGTCGTTCTTTTTGTATAAGGGTAGGATGATCCCGTTTGACCAAGAATTGGGGAAATAACCACAATCAATAATGCTATTGAATAGCTTGCTTAAAACGGGTAATAAAATGTCTTTAAATTCTATGAAATATTCAGTTAACAGAAGATCATGGCCAGGGGTTTTGTCTCGTTTAAGATTTGAAATAACATGTTCAATCTCAGCAGGTGTTATTATTTTATCCAATTCTTCAAAAACACTTTCATTATGGGTATTAACTGAGGTATCGTCAAATTCATCTATCATTTGGGTAATATTAACCTGTTCAACATGATCGGTGTTTGTTAAATTTTTAAAATGTATAAAAAAATCGTTGATTGTTAATGACGTATTAACTTGCTTACGTTTGTTCTTAAAACGCTTGAAGAATTGCTTTGGGTTATGTTTTTTCAAATAATGCAACAGGTTACCTTCCTGATATAAATACATTCGTTTTGCTTTACCTATATGCTGTTTATATGTTTTCTTTTTTACAGCTAAATTATACCTGTTCTCGAATGAAGAATGCTTGTTAAACAAATATAGAGCCTCCTTGTAACTGCGATATAACTCACGGCACTTATCATCAAACCATGGTTTGTCACGGACTGATTTTAGACAATGACCTCCAACAGTTTTTACATTTAACAGTGTGGGAACAGTATTGTTTGGTCGAGTCATTTATCAGATGAGTTAAATCAGTAACTGATTTATCAATACTTTCTTTGGTGGGACAAATATTTTGAAAGAGAATCTGTAATTGTTCGGACTTTCCGCTTAAACTGTTTAAAATATCAACCTTGCATTCCTCATTCCAGATAGTTAAAGTCATATATAAAGGATTACCTTTATTAACTACAACTTTGTTAAACAATTTCAATGAGCAAACAACCTCGATCAAACAGGGCGCGTGGTCAGAAAACATATTAAAATCGCACACTGTAAAGTCGCTAACGATATGAAGTATGTCGTTGGAGCATATAGCGTAGTCAATACAGCTTGATCCATTTCTATGATAAAAAGTAAAACGACCAATATTATCACAAGGTGATCTGCCATTCACAATACGGATACCAGTAGCTTTACACAAGCGTAACAAGTTACGACCCAAGTTATTTACAGTTTTGTCTTGAGACACTCTTGGCGTTGAACACTCGTCAGAGACATAGTCAAACAGTTCACCGATGTTACGCAACACTTGATCATCAAGCCGATCCAGTGGGATATAATCCGGTTCCGCTCCAGTGCGCGCGTTAAAGTCACCTATACACAATACCTCGCCCTGGGTTTGAAAGATCAAAATGTCATTGTATATCATATCAAAAATGTCACAGTCATATTTAACATAAAACACATTATTTTCAGGAGGTATGTACACACATAAAATAAATACGTGAAGTTTATTTACAAACAGGGATTTGTCAAGTTTAACCCAGCAGTATGTATCGGCACATATCTTGACAATAGATATATATTTATGTAACCAATTTTTGTAATACAAAACACAGCCACCACCCTTACACTTCGATCGTACTATGCGGGCGGCTAAGATAAATTCGTTTACATTGAGATCATCAGTGTTATCAATCCAACATTCATTTAAAAAGAGCAAATCACATCCTGAAGTAATATTAACAAATTCGCTGTCGCAAAGTTTAAAAGCTAGTCTCCTTTGAACATTCCATGTCATAATTTTGATCACATGTTCACCCTCCAGCCCGTCCTATGTAGCCGACATCGCTCCGTTTGCGGCGGATGGGTGATTGGGGTCTGCGGCGAATACGTGAGGGGGGTCTGCGCCAGATAAGTGATGGGGGTCTGCGCCAGATAGGTGAGGGGGGTCGGTTGTTACCGTTGGCGATGAACAAACGCGCGGTCGTATGCTATCGTATTTTGAACATTCAGGGCTGTGTCTGCGGGATGAAAAAGTGGTTGAACCCATACGAGTCCGAATAATAGCCCTTTGGTTTTTCGCATTACAAATGTAACACCCAACCCCCAAACCCCAGCCCCTAGCACCACCCTAAATACCATATATATATATATATATATATATATACGTATGAGTTCCCAATTTAGAGGCAAATTAAATAACATTTTTATTATTATTTGATGTTGGTGGCCTGTGACATTTTATTCCCCCCCCCCCCCCCGATCTTCTGGGTCCGGCCCTGCATTAAATGTATTTATAAATTTGGAAAGCACATTCCTGCGGTGTGTGAGGTGATTTGTGTTTATTACTGTGCTACACCTCAGTTGTGTTAGGTTAGGTATGCTATGCTAATATATAATTGATATAATAAAATTAAAATACATAATACATTAGCTAAATTTATTAAATATAATGCACCTACAAGAAAGGGTTACATGTTCTGTTTGTTTACATCTATGTTTAACGGAAAGATTAGACAATGCTGTTACACACTGCAAAACAATAATAACCTTGATTTAGTGAAACAAGCTATAATGGCCTTCACGTAGCCTCAGATCCCAATTTTTTGATATGCAAATGACATTAGTTATTTATAGGAGAAATAACGTGCATTCAAAAGACACGGAGATTTTTAAAAAGTGGAATTAAGTCAACTTCGTGCATTTTATATGATGATTTGTATATAAAACCTGTCGGGGTTTGGGTTTGTTTTCATGTAAATGCAAAGAAAACAAATATCGAATAGGAAATAAACGTAACATTTGCAAAAAAACTTTGGGTCTAAATAATTGAACAGGATAATAGTGACATTTTCATTTGTTTCATAATGAAACGTCTATTGCGGCGATATGTACCATCTGGCGTTTCAAGAATGTAAGACCTTGGAGACTCTAACTACTCCAGGGATCCATCAGTCCTTTGGAGTTAATTGTACTCTCACTATATCATCTTTCTTTAGAGTAGAATATGACCTTTTGTTTGAACTGTTTTCTTTTCAATTTGTGTAACTTGTCTGGGATTCACAACTTTGGGTGCAAGTTGCCAACTGACAGTAGGGAAAACAGATCGTAATTGCATGCTCATAAGCATTTGAACAGGAAAAGCAATATCATCAACTGGAATATTGCAATACTCCAAAAGAGGCTAAGATATGGATCACTTCCACTCTCCTCTGCAATTTCCAACATGTTCTTCACAGTTTGAACTGTTCTCTCAGCTAAACCATTAGCTGGTCGAGGTAGTTACATGCTCAAATTGCCAACTTTCTGCAAACTGGTGAAATTCTTGCGAAGAATAACAAGGACCATTATCTGATTTCACACATCCATGACGAGCAAAAATGGATTTTTTGTGCATGATAACTTCCGGGCAGGTTGAGTTTCTAAACAATGCAATTTCAAAGAAACGACTGTAATAGTCAACAATCAACAAATAGTTGTGACTATTTATGGTAAAGAGATCAGTTGCAACTATTTCCCATGGTTGTTCAGGAATTTCATGTGGAATCATTGGGTCTTTTATTTGTGAGTTTGTGCAATCATGTTTGAGATTTGGAAACCATGTCTTTGATCCGAAAGTTAATACCAGACCAGAAGAGTACATCCATGGGTCTTCGTTTGCATTTTTCAAAGCCCATATGGCCTGCATGAATTCTGGACAACATATCTGACCTCATAGATTTTGGAATTATTATCTTATCCGTTTTTAACATTGTGATCTTCACAAGACAACTCATCTCGATAGTTCCAATATTCACGTAGTTCACGTTGAACCTTGGATTTCGTGTCTGGCCATCCACATAGGATAACATTATACAAGGGCTGAAGAACTTCATCCTTTTCAGTTTTACTCTGCAACTGAGCAAGTTTTTTTTTTTATCAGACATGGGTAAACGAAGATATCAGTGCATGTACCTAAGCATCAAGATGTTCATCATCAAAGGTATCGTTAAAATATCCTTTTGGGAGAGCATCAGCTACCTTAAGTTGATTTCCAGGACGGAAAATAATCTTTGCTTCAGGGTACATTTGCAATCAGAGTAACAATCTTTGAACACGAGGGGGTGCTTGCGCAAGCGGCTTTTTCGCTATTGACTCAAGCGGTTTGTGATTTGTCTCCACAAGACAATCTCTGCCATAGACAAACTGATGAAACCTTTCAAGACCAAATGTTATTGCTAAAAGCTCTTTCTCAATCTTGGCATAGCGCTGCTGGGTAGGATTAAGTGCTTGCGATGCATATTCGATCGGCTGACTATACTGTAACAATACAGCTCCCATACCCGACTGACTACTGTCAACTGAAATGACATCAGGTTTCTTGGGATCAAACAGTTTCAGTACTGGTTCACTGGTAATATCTTGTTGCATATGCTCGAATGTCTTTTCATGAGCAGAAGACCAATCCCATTCATTCTCTTTCTGTATCAGCTGAAGAAGAGGTGCAGTGATTTCAGACAAGTTCAGAATGAACTTTGCAAAATAGGTGACAAGACCTAAACATCTTTGAAGAGCTTTCTTATAAGAAGGTTTTGGCATATCTTTGATTGCCCTAATCTTTTATACACCAGGCCTGATCTGACTATTGCTAATGATGTGACCCAGAAATTTGACTTCTGTCACAGCAATATCAAATTTAGACTTATTATATTTGAGGTTTATGTCACGTGCTCTTTGCAACACGTTTGACAATCTCTGATCATGCTCCTCTTTGGTTGCTCCCCATACCAGTATATCATCAATGAAAGACTACACCTTCAATACCCTCAAAGGACTGTGCACTAATTCTATGAAACGCTTCACTGACAGATTTGATGCCATATGGCAAGCGCAGAAATCTGTATGGACCAAACAAAGTGCTCATAGTACAAAGCATTGAACTTTCATGATCAAACCGAATCTGGTAAAATGCTTGGCTCGCATCTAAAACAGACAAGTATCTCGCACTGGACAAACGAGACATGACTTCCTCAATTGGAGTTAAAGGATAATGCTCGCTCTGATAGCTTCATTTAAAGGACTCGGATCTATGCAAATTCTCAGCTGACCAGTTTTCTTGGTCACTACACTCATAGAATTTACCCATCGGGTAGGCGTACTCACACGACAGATTATTCTTTCTCGTTCCATTCTGTCAAGCTCAAGTTTGACTTTATCACGCAGAGTATCAGGAACTCGCTGCGGTGGATTAATTACCGGACGAACATTCTCATCAATTGTGATATGGTGCTCGCCATCAAGACACCCAATACCCACGAACACATCAGGCTATTGATCCACAATAGGCCGTGCAGTTACATAATCGCATCTTTGTACCAAATGCATATTGATGCATCACTTTAAGCCAATAATAGTGTCTGCATTAGGAGTATCTACAATCACAAAGTTTGTTTCGTAAATTTGAACATTGCATTCTACAAACAGATTACACTGACCTACCGCTGACACACTTCCACCACTATATGTAGTTAACCTAGCACTGGTTGATTTCAGCTGACAACTAACCCAGTAACCTTTTTAGCTCATGGATGCCCATAATATTGGCTAGTGCCTCGGTGTCTGTCTTACACATAACACTTTGCCCTATGATGCTAACTTCTACAATCCATGCATTTTCATTTATAGAAGAAACATTGACCATACCACAAAACATAGCTCTGTCAGGGGGTACATCGTCACTCTGATGTTCATTATTGATTTTGTGCTGGATGCTATCTGTATTATCAATTTGGTATACCCATTTATTCCAACACACTGTTGCGAAATGATTCGCTTTTTTACATTTGTAACATGTTTTCCCATGGGCTGGACAGTTACCCCTGTGATGAGACTTACCACATTTTCCACATATCTGTTATTAACATTTGAATTTGCTACATTATTTGAACTACATGTAGTAACAACACTCCCAAATTGTTTAGCGTGTTCTTAAGCGAGTTCATTGGCACGTATAATCTTAACAGCTTTGTCAAGATCAAGGTCATCTTCATGCATTAAACGTTCTCTAGTTTTAGGACAGTTTACGAATAAGCTGATCTTTTAGTAAACTTTGTTCAGGTGTTCCATATTCACATGAACGAACTGGTTCAGTGGGGCACTGGTAAAGTGATCACGTTAGGTTCCTTTTTCGGGTTACAGTAGTGCTGAACCTTGGACAACAATGGTTCAAGTTTGTTCTGTTCATTTTCTTCAAATGTAAAAGTGTTATATATCTCCCTTCCTTCTTATACAATCAGATACAGAAACATTGCACACGTCTGTTCCTCACTCTTTTTATTCATTACTGCAGCCATGAACAAACGTATGGATCTCTTATCTGCCACATTTATTTAGGAGAATTGATTTTGTCCATCAGTAATGGATACTAACGATCGTTTCATATTAAGAAGTATAGAACAGTTTCGGGTTTTTTTGTGGGTTTTTTTTAGCAGAAACTATTCACGAGTTTTGCATCACATCAACGTTTTACCTCTGTATTCAACTAAGGAACAGTGCGTAACTTGCGGACAGTGGTAGTTTGTTTAAATGTTAATTTTAATAAATGTAAACTCACTCAACACAGTCGCAGTGCAGCGGCTAACTTCGCTAAAGTTTGTTTACATTTACCCACAGGATATCCGGCGAAAAGATATTTCCGGCTAGTGTGGACATGTGCATTCAAATTTAAGCTACGTAATTTTTTTTAGAAACATTCACTAAGAAAATCAGTTGTTTCACGCTGTCCCGACGGCTTCACTATTCGAAACTTCAGGTAAAAGGTTCTTAGACTTTAAATCTGACACCATGTTATGTTATCTCTTATAAGATAAGTAAATAAACTTGCTAAATTAACCAAGATTAACGACACTGACAAGGATCATCCATTTCATTCGAACGCTGAACTACGACCCAGAACGAGGCTCCCTGCATACATACGTCACACATGACACGTGACTCAGCACATATAATTAAAGGTGCATTATACCAATGTTATTTTTACATAGCATAACAACGTACGTCACAGCTATGACGCAACGCTGCCTCTTGTTCTTAACTTGCAAATTTATCTTCATCAACTGTATCGTTCGAAAATCTTCCATAAAGTTATAAATATTGAAAATGGGTAATAAATAGAATACCCAACTCGCTACTCGGCAATACCGATTATCTTACACTTGTGAAAAATAAACGGTATTGCCTCGTAGATCGTTGAGTATTCTCTAAATCTATCACAGTTAATGAGGTATAGATACGACAATTCCAACATGCAGGACAAAATGTTGTTAGTGAGGGTCAAGGTTTACCGAGGCCCTTACAAAAACATTTTGTCCCGATGTGATTGATTCTTTTTCTTGCCCAATTAATTAGTAACAAAAAATAATTTTGTTAGCTATGGTTTGCTTATTGGAGAACGATTCGTAAACATTTCACCAACAAACTCATTTAATCATACGCGGAAAAATGTAGTTCGCCTTATGCAACGACATAAAAATGAAACGACTTACCAATAAATATAAATTTGAAAATATTAATTTGTTTAAATATTTTTAAAACAATTATACAACGTTAAATTGCAAACAGAATTCTGAAAACCACGAGTTATGACTTTAATCGTTGTAAAGCATGAGTTATGACGTTACGCGTATGTAGATATCGTCCAGCATCGGGGTGCTAGACAGATGTATCTGGCACCGTGCAAAAGCTGGCTAATTCAGTCCAGTGGGCAAGAAAAGCCAATTCCAACCTGATGGACAAAATGCTTTTGGTGAGGGTGTCACAAGTCAAGGGTACTAATATAAGAACCATATTATATTTTAGAACATTTATTGTAAATACTTGGGTAATTGAGAATATATTGTTGAACTGTGTGTCATAGCTTGCTACGGCAAACTATATTTTATACTGTAATCACTAGCAGAGGTGTTTGTAAAGAACTTGGGCTTGGGCTTACATTGGTGAACACTTTTGTTTGTGAGTGAAGCATGCATAGTGGGGATATAGTTGGGAGATGTAATGAGTTGTGGGCAGTCACATAACGTTCTTGAGAGAGAAACTGTGTGTTAAGATATTGTGAAATATTTTATTCTGTATAACTCTGGGTTGATGACAACCGTAAGTAGATTTTGTTTGTTTGTTGTATAACTGTGGTATACTATTGTGTATATGTGTTAGTAGTTGTATGTAACGTCATTGCAAAACAAAAGTCTTAAGTAAATCTGATTTATGTAATATTTAAGACACTTGTGAAGTGCGGACATTATATTAAGAGAAAATTGTCTAACATCTGATATGGTAATATAAATATTACATGGTTTTGATTAGGGTATATTGTATTTCACTGTATTTGTGTATTGGGTCCTGGTGATGACGAACGTAGATGATGTATTCTGGGAGTTGGCGAAGAGTGAGTCTGGTGAATGGCGGTGGTGATAATGGTGAACAGAGAAGATGATCAGTGAATGATCGTGACGACGGTGTCAATGATTTTGGCGAACGACGAAGGTGATCTGTGAATGATCCTGACAAAGAGTGTTGATGATTCGGGTGAATGATGGTGGTAATACTGGTGAATGGAGGAGATGATCAGTGAAGGATCGTGATGAGGGTACCAATGATTATGGTGAACTGAGATGATCAGTGAATGACCGTGACGAGGGGGTTAGTGATTCTGGTGAACGACAGGGGTATTAATAGTAAACGACAACGGTGATCAGTGAATGATCATTATGAGGTGTGATGATTCTAGTGAATGATAATAATGATAATGGGGAATGGTGAAGATGATCAGTGAATGATCATGACAAGGATGACGATGAGGGTGACTTATGATGATGAATTGTGAAATGTGATGAATAGTGGAAGACAGACATTTTAGTATTATTTTGTGGTTAAAAGATTTTTACTCTATTTAATATTGATTCATAGTTTAATTTACATGTGATATATGTTACATGCGTGATAGTGCAATATGTATTGGTTGGGAGGGAAGTGTTATGTAAATAAATGTGTAGTTGTCGTCTTGTTTCTTTTGGGATACCGACCCGTGACAGAGGGCAATATCCCCTGTTCTTTCGCCCATAGAACACGTATGGGATATCCTTAGTAGACGTCAACAACAACCACGAACGCTCCTAGAATTAGTTAGGGCACTGCAGGAAGAGTGGCATCGGGTTTCACAAATGATAAGCCATTTGCTAAGAACTATGCTATAAAGGTGTAATGCATGTATTGAAACTAGTGGCGTCTAACACGATATTCACGATATTGATATCTTCTGTTTTTCATGACTCCACCGTTGACAGTCATTACATTTATTGTGAGACATATTTGGTGTTTTAAAACTAATGACATCCAGTGCACTGTAAGTTATGTATGTCTATGTCAATGTTGAAATAAATGTTGAAACTATTTCAATGTTACAGTTTTTGGTAATTTGTTTTGAGACCATGTGACATCTGAGGTGTTTTTTATTTTTGTTTGATCAAGACGAAAACACAAAATGGATATCTGTCAATATCTGTTCATTACTAAAACTACAGTCGCAATTCTGACGGCCGATCGTTCACTGGCTATGATTTTACAAAAACTACAGAATTGAATCGCAGTCATTCTTGTCTAAACAGACAAAAAAACCCACATGAGAAACCTACAGAGGACCTAATAATCTAATATATCGTGGGGTCTTTTTTAAAGAACATTCCCCATAGAAACATTCCCCATGTTCGTAAAAATAGTACCATCACTGGTCCGGTCGTGTATAGTAAATACATATTGATTTGATCGCAGTAATAACCAATCATAGACTCCTGAAGTAAATTAATAAAACACGAACAGATAGGGGATCAAACAGTGTACGTATTCGACGCAAACCATTTCACTAGTTAAGTAAGACAGGTTTTTATTGTAAAACAGACGAATACAGCAGACAAAGCTACAGAATAAGGACGCATAAGGAAGCATATGCATCCACTTTACAACAAATATGTTGTTAATTTTATTTTCGGCGATGGTTATTCATATTAGCGGTAAGTTTCTACAGTAGAATTTCGCTATATATTTATTAAATTAAATTTTAATTTTGGCTTTTTAATTAAGTTTGAAAGTATGAGAGTGTGGGGCCAATCGGCCACTTTATGGCGTTAGTTATCGTGAGATGATGGAAGGAAGGAAGGACATGTTTTATTTAACGACGCATTCAGCTCATTTTATTTACTGTAATTTGGCGTCGGACATATGGTTAAGGACCACACATATATTGAGGGAGGAATCCCGCTGTCGACACTTCATGGGCTACTTTTTTTTTATTAGCAGCAAGGGATTTTTTTTTTATGCAACATCCCATAGACAGGATAGAAAATACCACGGCCTTTGATGTACCAGTCGTGGTGCACTGGCTGGAGTGAAAAATTGAGATGATGGAAATTTCAATCCAAAGACTGTATTTAATTCAGGGAGTATAGATTTGTATCGTGTCAATATTTTGTAAATCATTTATATTAGATGTAATAAATTAAATGTATTCATTTTATGCAGATACATTTTATGTATTGTGCATATGTACCACAACTACTAATGTAGTGGCTTACACAAACTAATATATTGTGTTTCCCATACCGGTGGTATAACAAGCTGAAACCGATTCCCAATGAACTATCGTGGTGTCTATGTTTTATTTATTTATTTATTTATTTTTTAAATTAAGGTTTTAGTTGTTAAAATGTTATACACCCTGGCGAACATGGTGTAATTGGTGAATTTGATAAAATAAAGCGTGCTAACTTTTATAATTGGTTAATATATGAGGATATTTCCTTGAATTAGATAGGTAGTTAAAGGCATCAAACTAACCTAAACATTTCTCAATTTCTGATATTAAAAAATGGTACCAAACTTGATTTACGTCATCAGGCAGGATGTCAAACTGTTAAACAAACAAGTGGAACCAAGATATAGAATGCATAAACTGGCGGCTTTTACTTTTCCAAATCTGCCTATTTAATGAAACAAGCAGTGAACTTTTGAGAAATTGCTGGGGTTTTTTTTTACCCAATGAGTTTGATGGCCATGGTCTGATCGAAGCAGGGAACAAACCACCCACATGTCATGCAATTGAGGAATATGCAAAACACATTATTCAACATAGTTTTTGGAAATGCATCTCCATAAAGATACCAAAAATGCAAATATGGAGGGAAAAAAACAGAAAAGGCCAGTTTGAAAAAACTAATATTGATATAAATACCATCCCATACAGAAGTATGGTGTCAGGTTATTAAATTTAATGACAACAACAGTGCTCGTGTCATCCTTAGATAGTGGACATGTGAACCAGCTAATGGATTTTTATGTTACTTATATACTTCAACTCAATCAAATGAAGGTATTAAAAACGCCAGGTGAAATATGTTCCAACAAGAATAGAAGACAATTCTTCCACCTATCAAGGGCGCCTTCGAGTAGCATGTGGGCAGCTGTTTTGTCAATTATACATTCGGGTACAGCAAAGCACTCAACACATTAACAGTCATCTGACATCTATATCCAGTTAACTTATGTAACCATTAAAACAACGTTTATAACTGTCCTAGGCCTATTGGCTGGGTTACATTTGTTGTGCTCCTAGCTTGGCTAGCCTATCTGCTTTGTCATTTCCTGGAATCCCACAGTAGACTGGAATCCATGGTAGTGCCACTCGTCTTTCCTCTGCAAGTTCTTGGCCTTCCATGAGATGGGGAAGTCTAAGGCATGCAGGACTGAAGGCGCATCTGACAGAACGAAGACTTGTTGACATTCATCTTTGGAGTCCTTAATCATGGTAGCGGCCTGCATTAGGTCTTGGGACTTTGCATTATAGTTGGAACTGTAGGTATCGGTCGGGATGTCCGCTTTGGAGAGGTTTCATGAGAGGGATTTGACAAACATCCCTACATCTCCACTGGTCACAGCATTTGTTGATGAACCATCCGTACATGCATGTATCCAGGATTCTTCTAGGGACTGCTCATTGATCATGACCTTAGTCAACGAACATTTGACAATGTCACCTTGGGAGTCTCCTAAGGTTACTTGTGGGATGGATATGCTGACTTGTAGATTAGCTTGTTCAAAATTCCATGTTTGTGGGAGATCTGCTGGACTAATTGGAAGAATCTCTGTTAGATGGTTGGCTTCAAGCTCTCTGACAAGTCTCCGACTTTGGTGGGTGAAACTACTGCGTTTGATACGGTTCGTTGTCTCACACACACACGTTCTGTTTCATTGGATCCTGGCATCTCTCTCATTGCTGTATTGCAGCAGTTTTTTCCATGTCGTTAATGGGTGTAGACTTCATAGTTCCTGTTATGATTCACAAAGCTTGATTTTGAACCTAGTTAGTCCTGCAGCAGAGGCCCTCAAAAATGAAGTGTACCGGGGCCAGAAGTATAACATGGTGCAAATTAATCTCTTGGGTGCAGAGTTCATGAAAATATAAGATGACATTTTCTAAAGTTGGTGGGAACAAGATGGCGGCCATTTTGGAAATAAAATTGTATCTGTTTAGAACTACAACACCTAAAAAGGTGATCTTGGCGTCAAAACTGATGTTTGTGGAGTCAATAAGTTCATCAAAACGGTGTGTTATACTGTCAGATAATTGGTTGTGAAACAGTTAAAATGGCTCATGAAAATGGCGGTGTGTTTGGCATGAACATCTAATAATTTGTGTTGAAAAGACACCTTTTATGTTAAAATTAAATTTTAATAGTTGATAACTTTAATTGTGTTGAAGAATACTGCAACAAAATGTAACTTAAATTTGAACTTTTCGTCTAAAATGATAAATCAAGCTGAGCTATATATGCTATACTCATTGAATAACCATTGTTGCCATTATAGAGCTATTAGCACTCACAAGTTACCACAGGTACACTATCAAACCGTGAATTAATTAATAATAAATATATATATTGAGTACACAGTGCTATGCATACTACTGTCCTCATATCCACATACTAGTTATCATCTGGTGCACTGGTGGCTTCATCTCGGTATCATCCTCACACACAACATAATTATCCCGTTCATGAATTGTCTGGTGTTGTGCATGATTATCCATTGTCAAAGCATGATCACTTTGAAGAACACGAAATGGGCAGTCCCTTTCGTATCAGGTTGTTCAGCAATTATGGATGACATCAAACCTGGTTCATTTAGCTTTGGTACTACATACCCATAAGTTTTTTTAAAGCCACTCTTGTTAGCATTTCCAAACTCACGTTTGGGTGTTGTGACATCTCGCGATGTCATCAGCCGGTAGAGGCATCACTGCTATGTAGGTTAAAGCTGTCTTCATTTTGGGTAGCTTATTACATTTTGGTGAATTCCATCGTGACTTATGGGACATTTGATCAATAATTCTCAAATTATAGGAGACATTTTTAAAAATTTAAATAACATATAATGGTGTGGTCTATCACATATTAAATGGGAAATATTTATAAAACCTTATGGTAACTTGATTCGTCTTGTCAAGAAGACATATGGGATGTTTACCTACTATGTCTTTTCACAGAATGTACTGACATTGTAATCACTATCTCAGCTTGAAAGATATGATTTCTGTTTACAGCCATTTCACTATTCTGCGATACGATCTGTTTTGATATAAATATTTCTCCATAAATGAGGAGATATAATGATATTTCGTTCACTCCAATTTAAATATTAGGCAAACCTCGCATATGCCTACACAAAGTACATGGTCAAATGTCTAGGTATCAGTCTATACGACACGAAGATGCTGTGTTTCAGTGTTGAACGGGACACGACACGTAAATATTACAAAAGAAGGCCGTTGTGAAGTCAGTATATTCAAACAAATTGTGCTACATGCAAAAAGTACTTCAGGAAAGTGAACACAATACATTTAATACACAGTGATGTTCTCGTATTACTTCTGTATTATCGTAATACGAGTGTATTGAGATAGTAATTGTGTACTACTGGGGAACACCGGAAATGGGAGGAATAATAAAAAACGGCAGACTTCCTGTTGTATAAAACTGTCATGGTCTGTTGGTCATTGCTGGATATGTTACTGTACGTATTCCATATATTAAATAAAGCCATTCAGCAAGCGGCACATAAGATGGTGTCAGAAGAAACTAGAAAATTTTATTACTTCTGAATTTGACATTATTTTGACCGGATGGCCTTCAAACCACCATCTACGTTCGATTTTCGTGGCCGGAATGGCGCCAGAGGTTTTCACGCTACAGAATTTCAGCAAAACTGAATAAAGGATCAAATGAGGTTCAAATAAACACTCTTTTATATGTTATGGGTGTTGAATCGGAACAGATATACAGTCATTTCCAGTATGCAGATGGGGAAGATCGCACTAAATATGATGTTGTCTTGGGTAAGTTTGACAGTCACTTTATACCCAAGAAGAATGTAATACACGAGCGTGCAACTTTTCACCTGCGATGTCAGAAAGAAGGAGAAACTTTATGACTTGTCGCAATATGCAGAGTTTCCCAATCGTGAGGAATGCATTAGTGACAGGCTTGTTGTGGGACTGAGTGATGATGATATGTCTAAAAGCAAATTTAGACTTGAACACGGCAGTGGCATTGGCTAGACAGAATGAGGAAGTCAAACAGCAGTTACAGCAGCAAAGAGGCGTTTCTGTGAATTTTGTTCAGAGGAAGCAGCACGGCAGAGACTGTCGACCTTCGAGTTACAAACGGCAATGGGAAGACAAAGGTAATTCTTGTGGAAAATGTGGTACTTCTCACAAGAAAGATGCTTATTCAGCAAAAGGAAAAAAGTGTTACAAGTGTGGTAAACTGTCTCATTTTTCTAGAGTTTGCAGAAGTACTAAGAAAGTGGAGGAAATCACAGTCACAACGACACAAAATAGTGGTCAGTCATTCTTTATCGGGTCTGTGCATGCCAGCGATGAACCTCCATGGAATGTGGAACTTGAAGTATGCGGGAGGAAGATAAGTTTTAAGATTGATACAGGAGCTGACGTCAGTGTTATCACAAAAAGTACTTGGGTTGCCCTGGGTAGACCTGTCCTGCGTACTGCTTCAACTGTAACACTCGAGAGTCCTGGAGGCAAAATGGATGTTCGTGGTCTATTTAACACCCAACTTAACAACATGCATGCAGTAGTTTATGTGGTCGATAACGAAGATAGCCATAATCTCCTCAGCAAACAACTGCATTCAAGATGGGTTTGATCAAACGTGTCGGTGAGGTCACATTTGGCTTGGTCACATGTCAGCCAATAAAAATAAAACTCAGAGAGAGTGCTACTACATATAGTGTCAACAAAGCCTGGCGAGTACCAATTCCCCTGCTTGAAAAGGTAAAGAAGGAATTGGAGAGAATGAAGGAAGGTGAAGTAATAGAGGAGATAACTGAGCCGACTCCTTGGACTTCTCCAATGGTTCCTGTGGTCAAGCCGTCAGGAGATGTAAGAATTTGTGTTGATCTGAAGAAATTGAATGAGGCTGTGGAACGGGAACGGTATGTAATTCCAACGTTCGAGGACATTGTAAACTAACTGCGAGGATCGTCGGTGTTTTCGAAACTAGATGCTGCATCAGGATTCTGGCAACTTCCTCTTGACCCAACGACAGCGAAGCTCACTACTTTCATCACTCCGTTTGGTGGTTTTTTCTTTAAACGTCTTCCATTCGGAATTTCGTCCGAGCCTGAAATATTCCAGAGGATCATGACAGAACTGTTGTCAGGAATTGAAGGTGTGGTTTGTTATTTTGATGATATCCTGCTGCACACCCCTTCTACTGAAGAACACAAAAGACTGGTAGCTAGAGTTCATGAAAGGCTGAAAGAAGTAGGCCTCCAGTTAAATAACAAAACGTGTGAATACTTCAAGAAAGAAATCCAGTTTCTCGGCTATATTGTCAGCGAGAACGGTGTTCGGCCTGACCTTGTTAAGGTCGAAGCAATCCAGAAGATGGCAACGCCTTCAAATGTGACAGAATTACGTCGTTTTCTAGGAATGATCAATTTCCTAGGTCGATACCTCCCCAACCTCTCGACTATCATTCGTCCCATTTCTGAATTGTTGGAGAAGGAGAAGACTTGGGTTTGGGGAGAACCACAAAAGACTGCTTTTGAAAAGTTTAAGAACTTGTAACCACTTCTCCAACCTTGGCATACTTTGATGCAACTAAACCTACCATATTTAGCTCTGACTCAAGCTCCTATGGAATTGGTGGAGTACTCCTGCAAGAACACGACGGGATATGGAAACCTGTGGCATATAGCTCACGTACACTGACTGCTGCTGAGCGATGATATGCACAAATAGAGAAAGAGTGCTTGGCAGCTGTATGGTCTTGTGAACGTTTTGATCGATACCTTGTGGGACTTGAACAGTTTGTCCTAGAAACAGACCACAAACCACTCGTACCATTGGTCAACCAGAAGGACCTATCGGAGACACCACTTCGATGTCAGCGGATACTGATGCTTTTGACACGGTTCAAGGCACAAGCGCATTACACTCGGGGTAAGAATTTGTATGTGGCAGACACCTTGTCATGTAGTCCCATGAGTGAAAATCAGCCAGAAGAGCTTCACGATGATGTTGTAGCCTATGTTAATGCAGTCACATTATCATGACCGGTTTCTGATGTATTCTTGGAAAGAATCGGAACAGAGACAGAAAACGATGTCAATCTAAAATCTGCTGTTCACTACACTATCTCCGGTTGGCCAAAGTACAAAGATGATGTACCGCTAGCAGCCAGAGACATGTTTGCTGTACGTGGAGAACTCTGTGTTGTAGAGGGAATACTAGTGAAGGGGAATAGAATTGTTATTCCATTTTCCATGGGAGGGAAAATCCTAGATCGTATTCACGATGGTCATCTTGGTATTACCAAATGTCGTGAGCGTGCTAATCAGTGTGTGTGGTGGCCACAGATCAGCAAGCAGATCCAAGAGATGGTGGCAGCATGCAGATTCTGTTTAGAGAAACAACCATCACACTCGACTGAACCACTTCTAACGACAACCTTACCAGACCGTCCTTTTCAGATGATAGGTGTAGACATTTGTGAGTTTAAAGGAAACCAGAACCTTATCACTGTTGACTACTACTCGCGATACATCGATATTGCGTTTCTTTCTCAAATTACATTATTTGCGGTGATCTGCAAGATGAAAATGTTTTTTGCTCATCACGGAATCTCAGAAACTGTAGTTTCAGACAATGGCAGACAATTTGTGAGTGCAGAATTCAGGAAATTTGCAACAGATTGGAATTTCAAACACGTCACAACTAGTTCGTACTACCCGCAAGCAAACGGGACGCGGAGAGAGCTGTACGAACTGCCAAAGAGATTCTTAAACAGGAAGACATGTTCCTCGCTTTGTTAATCTACCACGCAACACCCATCTGAGCACTAGGAATGAGCCCAGCAGAGCTTGTTTATGGTCGGCGACTCCGAACAACCCTGCCGTCCATGCCTTCAACCCTTGTTCCACGCACTATTGATGATAGCATTGTGCGTGGGCGTGACAGTATATCCAAGACTCGTCAGAGACAGTACTTCAATTGCCGAGCTCACCCTTTACCAACACTCAATCCTGGATACCAGGTCCTTGTCAAGTGTAATGGGGAAAAAGGTTGGAAACTGCCTGCAGAGGTGGTTCAGCTGTGTGCCACTAGGTCGTACATAGTGAAGACTCAAAAGGGGGAATTCAGATGCAACCGAAAACATTTACGTTTGAATACAACAGTAAATAATCCACCTGCAGAGAGCAAGCTGATGACTGACAGCAACAACATTACTTCAGATAAGATGCCTTCTACCTCAGTGGAGCCTCTTCTTGAACCACAACCTCAACCGCCATCTTCACCTCAGCCACCAGCGAAACCTCCAGATGTCCAGTCGTCAGAGCCATCAACGGTCGCCTGTTGCACCCGCAGTGGCCGAGTTGTTGTGAAACCGTCTAGATTTCAGTAGTGTTTACCATTTAAGTGTTTTGAACAGTTCATGGGATGAACAGTTTCAGTTCTGTTATATTAGTTCAAGTAGTAAGTTTGTTTTTACGAATATGACATTTCGAGTAATGAACTATTGAAGTACAATGACGTAAGTTTGTTTTACGTTTGTTTTTAAAGGGGGAAGATGCATTGAGATAGTAATTGTGTACTACTGGGGAACACCAGAAATGGGAGGAATAATAAAAAAACGACAGACTTCCTGTTGTATAAAACTGTCATGGTCTGTTGGTCATTGCTGGATATGTTACTGTACGTATCCCATATATTAAATAAAGCCATTCAGCCAGCGACACATAAGAACGAGTATAGTTAGAGTAAATAAAATACTTGTATATCTCCTCGCATGCAGTGAAAGAACAGATCTAGTGATACCTGGTATAAACCAGCACTTGCTATTTATGACCAGCTAAAGCCTATGCAGCACCGTGATATGATTTCTGTGTCCTGCCTATAACTGGCTACAAAACTCTGAGCTCTAGCGTCATGTGAAACACTAACTATACTGCATAATAATGAAGAAAGTTGAACTGTTTTAGTGGTTCCCAATCTGGAAACACAGGAAATATTGTTTTAGGAATACAAATGGTAGCTACCAGGCTTTTGGGGCATTGTTAAACAATATTTAGTGAGACATTGTCTATAAGAAGAGTGTCTTTGCAAAGAAATGGCCACCAGCTGAAGACACATGCCCATTATGCAGACTGCACTGATACCAGTCGAAAAACACGATGCCCTTGAATGAGGATTCCACCAAGTTTGATTTCAAGAATACATTTGATGGGTAGGGTTTAAAAAACTGATGAAACAGACTATTTGAATTAACTGATCCAACATTGCTGAACATCCTGGTGTGCACCAGTCGACCCTTTTTATATACACATGCACTTCAAAGTACTCATGTCTTGCTATTAGACCCCTGCGCGTGCTGTAACCTCACCGTTGTGCAGGGGTGTAACATTCTCTTTGATAATGGCCAATACAGCACAAATAAATTTTGAGTAAAAGTCAGTATCTATCTGTGATATTTGTGTTTTTGCACGGTTCTTTACACTGTTTTTTTGTTTAAATCTTGAATTTTTATACTGATGTTGATCATCACTTTATTTGTTTTCATTACCATAGTTTGACACCCAATAGCCGATGTATTTTTCGTGCTGGGGTGTCGTTAAACATTCATTCATTCATTCATTCATTAATTCATGATATTAGATAACATTGCACAGCAGCATGCAGATTTATCCAAGGGATGCATTATATAATTTTGTTGCATGTGTAGATCCACCAACACAATTTATGTCAATTGAGTTAAAGTATGTTTTGTTCAACAACATCTCTGGAGCAAATTGATTTATAAATCATTGGCTATTGGATGTCAAACATTTGGTAATTTTAACATATATGCATTTTTCCAATAGTAGCAAGGGATCTTTTATGTCCACCATCCCACATCTTTTGATATACCAGTCGCGGTGCACTGACTGGAACGGAAAATAGTCTAATGAGCCCACCGACGGATCGATCCAAAACCGACCGCTCATCAGGCGAGCGCTTTACCACGGGGCTACGTCCCACCCTGTCAGTTGAGAGTGACTCTGAGAAAAGTAGTATGTACCATGAGATTATTATGTACCATGCATTATGTATAACACATTGATGTCGTTTTGTGAACAACCCTCAAGGTTTTTATACCATAATTATCGTCCTTTTAGTCAGCAATTAGTCAACACCATATCTGATAGTATTAGAAACAGTTTTAATGAAGTCATTGCGCCCATAAACATATGTTTTGACAGCAAGATCACATTTCCAAGTGATGTAGTTTTGAGGATATACAGTTTTGATGACGAACTGGCGGCCATTTTGAAAAACGGCCGCCATGATGTTCGCACCAACTTTAGAAAATGTTATCTTATATTTTCATGAACACCACACCCTAGATATTAATTTCAGCCATAGTGACAGATGTTATACTTCCGGCCCCTATACTAAAAAAATTAAGACCCTTATTTACCCTTTGCTGCAGGACTATTAGAGTTTTCTGGTTTGTCTTTGCTGTCGTTGACCAGGCTGTTGAACCGTACTCGAGTTATGGTTCCTTCATATACTCTCTTGGGGATCCACTCATTTGCTCTTCCAGCTGGTTCCTTCATATACTCTCTTCAGGATCCACGCATTTGCTCTCCCAGCTGGTTCCTGCTAATTTCCGCATAACGGCTAGCTTGTTTCTAGCTTTTGTTTCTGCTTCTTTTTTTTCTTCTAGATTTTTCACAGTTTATATGTAAATTGTTACATAATATACTCAGCGTCACTATTGAAGGGTCACTCATAGTGTTAGTACTACACATGTTAACGACATCCATGTCTGAAATTCTGTACACTTTAACGCATACTTCAGTTGAAAATGCGTCGTGTTTTGACTAATGTTGAGAAGGGCAATGAAGCAGGTCGGATACAGGTTGAACACAGTGAACGAGAAGTAGCAAAGCATTTTAATGTCAGTCAGAGTGTTAATGGGTGATCCGTTTCCTATGCACAAATATCAGGGACAGCATTAAGCAAAGCAAAAGCACGACGCATTTTCAATTAAAGTGTGCGTGAATGTGTGGATGGCAATCATGCACACTTTTATACCCATGGTGAGAACGCATTATACGGGCACAACATACATAATGTCAGATATGGATGCGTTGAGACAACCCATTTGTTGGTGTGATAGTATGTACATGTGTTTACATAACATTTACCATTCTGTTCTAACCGGAAGTCCCATTACTCATATTGAAATCCAAATGCTACTTTTTTTTTCTTTTTTTCTTTTTTTTTTGTCCCCAGACCATTAGACAATGCCAGGGTTGGGGAGCCCTGATACACCGCCTTACAATTTATCTTAAAATTAATATTCATACATGTGTAAACATACATACATACATATATACAAACATACACACATACATACGCATACACGCACGCACGTACGCACTCACATTACATTCTATTCTGATATATGCAGGTACAAATCAAAATAAAATAGTACTTCCTTTTATGCACGTCTGATGGTCCAGGACTTTTAAAAAAGAAAAAGAAAAAAGGGTAACAACGAGAGAAGAAGAAGAAGAAAACGAAGGAAAACAAGAAGAAAAAGAAGAAGAAAAAAAAAGAAGAAGAGGAAAAAAAAAACTAAAGTTGATAATGAGTAACGAAGCAGAATTAAACTCATGATAATAACAACAGGAACAGCAGTCGGGCCTGTGTTGGAATGTTATATGAACATGCAATTACAAAAAGTTTTTCCTTTGAGTAGATCGTTATCTGAGTGTAATGAGTTTTTTCTCTTTCTTTCACTATATAAAAAGGTTGAGCCATTGTGCCCGTTCTTTATTAAACTTTTCATAGTTGCAGTTTTTGAAATAAATATATTTCTCAATTTCAAATTTGTTTTGCAACACGTTTTGAACGGACGCGATAGTTAATTTTTTTTCTTGCATTTTCGTACAGTATATATAATATTTAATGTTAATAATTAGCCAGTTAATTATATTAACGTTCTTTTTGTTAATAATACCAAACATAACAATATGTTTGTCAAAGTGGACAACAATTCCTGTTTTGGACAAAACCCAGTCTTCTACAGATTTCCATAAAGTATTAACCTGAGTGCATTCATAGGAAAGATGTTGTAGAGTTTCTGGGAAGTTATTACAGAATATACACATATTAGAATCTACATAATGAATCATATATAGAAAAGTGTTTGTTGCTAAAATCCGATGTAGGATGCGATACTGAAACCATAGTAAAGTTGTATCATTAATGCTTTGGAAAGGTAATTCATAGTATTCTTCCCAATCACTTGAGTCAAAATTAAATCCTTGATTTCTATATTTTATCTGCGCTTTTGGGATTATGTGTTTATGGTTGAGTATGCGATACATGTCCGTACATCCCTGTTTACTTTTCAAAATAAGTCTTAACCTAAAAGGAAAAATTGCATTATTCACTTTTTTGAAACGATCGTCCCTTAAATCACTAAATGTTGATATGAATGATTTCACAGCATTTATTAGTGAAGCATAGCTAATGAAATTTGAATTAACATGATATTTTTCTGCAAATTGTTCATACTTTAAAAATTCTCCATAATCATCTACTAAATTGTTTATGAAGATTATACCTTTTTGGGCATAATGTTTATATAAAAATGGTTTATGAGTTATAACTATTTCACTATTATGCCAAATATTAACTGATAAAATATCATCTACAGATTGTGGCTTACGTTTTTGTTCAGTAGTTATCCAACTCAGTAATGTATCTTTCCAAAACATGTTTGACATCTCATTGCATTTTTTAGAAATAAAAGGATCACCATATATTATTAAATCGTTGTTTGAGATACCTGTAACGGATTTGAAAAGAGTAACCCACTTTGAATTGTTTAAAAGCAGTCTTCGTATCCATGAACATTTTAATGAGTTTTTAAAATGATATATGTTTAACATTTTAATACCCCCTGCTTTATAACCTTGTGCTATTAAATTACGTTTGAGCTTTTCTGGTTTATTCTGCCAAATAAATTTATGAAATAGCGTCGTTATATTTGTTAAAAAACCTTTCCCTGGGTCTGGCAATGATATTAGCAAATATATTAGCTTGGGTATTATTAAGGTTTTAAGAACAGTTATTCTCCCCAAAACCGTTAATTTTCTAATGGACCATAATGTTATTAATTTTTGAATTTCCAGTACTTTAATATTATAATTTAGATGCATGATATGTTCCAAGGTAACTGAGAAATTAATACCAAGTATACAAAAATCTGTTGCCCCCCATTCCAACTTCCATCGTGCATGGTGAAAAACCTCGTTAGAGAACTTTTTACTTCCAATCCATATGGCTTTTGATTTAGAATAATTTATTTTTAAACCAGAAATACGTGCGTAATAATCTAAAACTTTAAATATACCGTACAAGGACTCAGGAGATCCGTCAAGAATGAAGCTTGTGTCATCGGCGTATTGCGATATAAGGTATTATTGGCCGTTTATATCAATACCTTTAATGGCTTCGTTATTTCTAACAATAATAGCTAAAATTTCAGCACAAATAATAAAAATATATGGCGACAACGGGTCCCCTTGTCTACACCCACTTTCTAGCATGAACGGTTCAGACAGAAAATCATTTTGCAATATTCTTGATAAGGAGTTGTTATACAATGTTTTGATCCAATTTTTAATCGAAGATTTAAAATTAAAAATATCAAGCACTTTATTTATGAATGACCACGATACCGAATCAAAGGCCTTCTCGAAATCGACAAGTTGCAATAAACCTGAAATGTTCTGTGTTTCAGTGTACTGCATAATGTCGTATATGAGTCTAATGTTTTCTCCAATATATCGTCCTTTAATGGGGCATACCCTAGTTTTTAAATACTAAGACATATTTTTCACTATTGAAGCCGTTTTGGATAACTGAAATCATACTTTACTTAGATTTTATTGTTTACATTATCCATATCCGTACATGGTCATCCTGGTTGTTTCAATATCACAAAATACATTTCTCATATTTTTAAAAACGCACGTGCGACTGAGAAGTAACAGTTATGGACTCAGTTTTAGTCTATTTTTAGAGGGTATTTCACCATTTCAAAGTCAGAGACTCATGTTTCACTCAATTGTAACTTTGTCCAAATGTGTTACAGGTTTGTAGATTAACTAAACTTAGTGTTAATTTTCACGGGTTGAAACTAGGGTGTGTCCCTTTAATAAAGCCGGTTTGATCATTATTTATTATTTTATCTAATACCTGTTTTATTCTGTTTGCGATACAGCCGGATGTACAGTTCAATAAAGTTAACGGCCTCCAGTTTTAAAGAAATTATTTAGGTTTATTTGCTTTGGGGACACATGTAATTATACCTGATTTTTGTACACTGGACATACATCAGATCCAGGACTTTTATCGTTTTTCATAGTTTTGAGAAATGCTAGTACTTCTGAGTATTTTAATTCACCTTCTAATTGTTCAGATTCTTCATCAGTTAATTTATTAAAGTTTAATCCACCCATTTTTTTCTATTATATCGTTGTCATCTTGTCCTTCTGGTGCGGAGTAAAGTTTTTGATAGAAAGCTCTAGTTTCTTTAAGAATTTCTTCTTGGTCTCGGATTTCTTTTCCATTTTCTAAACGTATTCTTGAAACAAGTTTGCTAAAATAGTTCCTTGATTCTAAGTTACAAAAATATTTTGTTGGTTTTTCTCCTTCTTCTATCCATTTTGCACGTGACCGAATATAATGACCTTTAAGCTTTTCTCTTCGCAGTTCCATTAATACATAAGTGTTTTTTCAATTTCTTTTGAATCAATATTTTCTTCTTCCTCCAAACGTTTAATATCATCGCACAACTTAGTTTCTAATTCATTATTTTGTTTCTTTTTAAAAGCTGCATAAGATATTGTTTTACCTCTTATTTCCATGAGCAGTGTTTCTAAGAAAAGTTGGTCGTTTACAGAAAAATGGATTTCATCATCCGAAATCAATTCTAGTTTTTCATAATTATATACTGGTACTGCATATTGGTATTTAATTTTTGTGATTGTATCCTTTACTAGATTAACATAATCTTTACATAATAGCAATGAATTATTGAATTTCCACAGACCTCTACCTGTTTTAAATTGGTTTAGCTGCATAAATAAAACTACTGCTGAGTGGTCTGAGCGATAGCTATTTTCAACTATTATTTTCTCTGCAGTTGGCATTAAATTATTTGTTATAAGGAAAAAATCTAATCTGGCTTGTTTTGGCGGTGTCTTTTTTCTCCAAGTATATCGTCTAAAATTTGGATATAATTCTCTAAATGCATCCTTTACATCAAACATTTCCATATTTTCAACAACTACTTTTTGAGCCTTTGGGTGGTTAACATGTAAATAGTTTTTAGTGTCCAAGTCTTGATTTAATACTAGATTAAAGTCTCCACATACTATGAATTTATAGTTTCCAAATTGTACAATATACTCAAATATGTTTTGAAAGAAAATTATGTTGTCATCATTTGGTCCATATATATTTGCTAGTGTAATTCTTTCACCTTCAATTGTAATATCTATTAAAATAAAATTCCCCAAGTTGTCCGTTTTAATTTTGTGTACACTATATTCGAAGTTATTATTAATCATAACGGCTACGCCTCTGGCATTTGTAGCCCCATTGCGTCTGTATATACGGTTCTAAGGCTGTTGTAAAATGTGTATCCTGGAGACAATAAATGTTATAGTTCCGACATTTTAAATAGTTTAACACATCTTTTCTCTTTTCTGAATCCCCAAGTCCCTGACTGTTTAGTGTCAAAATCTTTAAACATGCCATAGCGCCTTCTCTTTTAAGGTATCAATTACTAATACCATAACGAGTACACGTATACTGAGCTTCATAAAATATATCTTGTTTAAAGATAGCAAGTTAAATTTTGAAATCCACAAGGCCTGACGTCTGCCCCACCAAAAATAGTTAACCAACATTAGGACATGATTAAAAAGAAAGAAAGAAATTGTATTTTTGGATTCGAAAGGAAAAGACTGTAAAGAGCTGAAACAAGAGAAAAGTATCAACCAGTAGCTAAGCATAGCCTGAAATATCACAAGGGTCAAGAATCCAAATGCTACTTAGGAAACCTCACTCTAGGCATAATCCACGAAGGATTTGTTTTTTGGACGGCCATCGTTAACATGTGCAGTACTAACAATATGAGTGACCCTTCAATAGTGACGCTGAGTATATTACACTAATCAGTTACATTCATAATAATCAGGAGTATGCCTAGTATCTATGCTGTTATGAGGTGTGTGGGTTTTTTTAAAATCCCTATAGTCGAAGATATGAAAAACGTATTAAAACCACAACTTCTCCATTTTAACCTCAACTGACCCTAAAGGTAGTACTAAACCAAATAACTTCCGGCTGTGTCAAAGATCGAGGTGCACCGAACTTTTGATAGAGAAGTGAACACCACAAGTCCTGTGATTTGTGATGCACGTGAGTGTGTTGGTTGTAAAAATAAATAGTTTTATCTGGACAAAAAACGTATGCAATTTTATTTCATCTAGTACTACTCTGTCAAGTAGCCTTGTGCTTAAAACATGTGTGGGGTACCTGTAAAAAAGTACTCGAATTTTGTGCGGAACTAGGGTAGTCATAGACGCTACCCCTTATCTCAGAATGAATGAATGAATGAATGTTTAACGACACCCCAGCACGAAAAATACATCGGATATTGAGTGTCAAACTATGGTAATTCAAAATAGGTGTTTTAGCCACATATGTTACTATTATCGTCTATGGGATTTGATTTGGTAGTATACACCCTATATGGCTTCTAAAATTAGCCCCAGAGGTCACTCATCGTAAATTGCAATAAACATGGGTACCAATTTGTCAAAAAATACTTACATAATTTGTTGGACTTTTTAGGAAATCTTTTAGACATTTATGTACATACTATTTCAAATATATAATATATATATATATATATATTATATTAAGATTCTCCATAATTTGCATATATATATATATATTGTCATATGTAACGCTATATCTATAATATAATACACAAAGCCGTTTTAACAACTTTCGATCGTTCTGATCGCATGTCCTCTTGAGATGTGTACTGCCGACCACTGTCTTTACACTTACCCATTGCCACATTCCGCAAAAATATATACTACTTGAGCACATTGATTTATTAACTATCTACTATTGGATGTCAATCGAGAGAGAGAGAGAGCTCTTTTTTTTTGGGGGGGGGGGGGGGGAGAGAGAAGGGAGAGACCACCTGAACTTGGTGCAAGCCAGCTATTAATCAACATTGCAAATGATATGAACAGAAGTGTCATCATGACAAACGAACTCGGGGGAGAAACTAGGAGAGAGCTATTTTTGCGAATGACAAAGAATTTCACTTCAGAGACTCAACAACCATGTATAACGTCTTCAGAAAAAGCAATTTCTTCATACAGATACCCCCAAATGCACTGATCCTATCTGATAAATTGATAAAAAAAAAGAAGAAAAAAGAAAGGAAGACAAAACTGTTGTTTGTTGCAATTCTTACTGATTTTGGTAAACAAAATATTGATATAACTTAAACGCTGTATTATGGAATTTACAATCACAAGCAAGTCATGGACTGCTTGTTATCAGCAATGTGTCAGTGGCACATCGTCAAGTCCTTGTTTAGAAACAATTTGCAGGGATCGCTGGGATATTCAATTTGATGAAACAATAACAATAACTTAAATTTACTGGGTTTGTGCTACGAACTAATATATCAAATAGTTTTTGCTTTATCTTATTTTAAAGACAAACATACCTAAAACTGCGTACATATGCTCAAGTTACATACATGCGAAACCTTACATATGTATATGACAACAAAATCAGATTTGCCTGTGTCGTACTGAAGTATATTAAATATTAATCAACCATGTCCTTCATTTAATACGTTTAATTTTTCATTCGTTGAAGCTCGTTCGCAAGTTACATACGTGCGTAAAATTGCATGCCTGTATGAAAGCAAACCCAGATTTGCATTTGTACTTAAGTATATTAAGTATTAATCCACCATGTCCCTCGTTAAATCATTTTCATTTGTCATTCGCTATAGCTCGTGTTAAATGAAAATTATTTATTTCTGAACATAAATTTGATAAGGACTGGTAACTAATTTATTATCTTCTAATGTAGATTTACATCAGTTTTCAAAAGAGCGACTCTATTCATCTCACACAACTGATAGCGTGACGCTTAACCTGTCAGTTATTAAACACTACCGGCTCTTTATTCGACCGTAACGAGTGCAATAACCAATAATCCAACTCGCATAGGTTATCAATACCAATTTGGATGTAACTTTGTGAAAGAAAAAGAAGTAGCTCAGTTGAATTGATTTACAGATCGTTGTTTACTGAAATATTAATGAACATATAGCGAATGTTTGTTTTTGTTTTCTAATCAGTTGTAAACGTCCTTTCACGAACATAAAAAAAATGACATACTATAGTAATATATATGTCTTTTTAATCCCACGAGCCCTGGCTCGGTCATACGGATAATAATGTATACATATTTGATACTCTTTAATATCGATCGCTTCCGTGTTTCAATAAAGCAAAAACAATACGAGTAGCAATATTTTAATTACAATCGATGACACTGACACTAGTATAGTGATCATTTTAAGTTGCAACTGTATTCTTATTTCTATCATATTTCTATCATAGTTTTATGTTGCAATTGCTTTGTATTATTAACAGTATTTATATTAAGAAAATGGCCTTAAGTCATTGCGTTAATGAGAGGGAAACACGGTAAAAATAACTATTCTTCATTGTTTATTATAAATATATAATTGATGGCCATATCGAACACAAATAATAATAAATGTCATTTTGAAAGTATTTGTAAGACAATGTAGACCTCGTGTTATCAATTTCAGTGTCTTAAATCCGTATCAGTTAAAGGTACATAGTCCTTTAAAACGTTGTATGGTAGTTCTTGTTGGAGCGTAGTTTCTTGCTGAGGATTATAATATATATATATATATAAGTTTGTTTTCTTGTAGAAGCTAAAAATAGTATCTTAATAAGTAATTACCGTTTTGTACTAGTCACAATTTTGACGAAGCTAGGTTTTTGTAACTACATATTATTTTATTGCCGTGTGACAATTCACAACACTTCAGTTGATTCTTACTTAAATATTTACTGATGTTCAGGTAAGATTTGAATATTTTTGGAATCTGGGGTGGCCGGATGAATTTATACTTTTTGCATGACTAGATATGACAAATTACTATCCCAAGCAAGAAACTAAGTTTTAGACGGAAACCCCTGCGCATGCTGTAACCTCACCGTGGGGCAGGGGTGTAACATTCTCTTTGAGAATGGCCAATAAAGCACAAATTGAAATTTTCAGTAAAAGTCAGTATCTATCTGTGATATTTGTATTTTTGTACAGTTCTTTACACTGGGTTTTTTTAAATCTTGAATTTTTATATTCATGTTCATCATCACCTTATTTGTTTGCATTACCATAGTTTGACACCCAATAGCCGATGTATTTTTCGTGCTGGGGTGTCGTTAAACATTCATTCATTCATTGATTCATTCATTTAAACGGAAATACCATGCAATATGTTAAAAGGTCCAAGTACCTTTAAAGGCAAGCCCATATATTTATGAGTATGGCATCCTTTTCGCGCAGAGGGGCGAGACGTAGCCCAATGGTACAGCGCTCGTTCGATGCGCGGTCGGTGTGGGATCGATCCCCGTCAGTGGGCCCATTGGGCTATTTCTCGTACGAGCCAATGTACCACGATTGGTATATCAAAGTGGTATGTACAACCCTGTCTGTGGGATGGTGCATTTAAAAGAACCCTTGCTGCTAATAAAAAAAGTAGCCCATGAAGTGGCGACAGCGGGTTCCCTCTCTCAATATCTGTGTGGTCCTTAACCGTATGTCTGACGCCATATAACCGTAAATAAAATGTGTGGAGTGCGTCGTTAAATCAAACATTTCATTCTTGTCCTTTTCGCACAGCTAAAAGCATTGGTAATATTAGTATTGAAGGCCAATAAACTGTTCTAAAGACCTGTCAACAGTTAATAGATGCTAAATGTTTGAAAAACGCCACCATGTCAACGTGGCTAGCTGTACACTGTCACATCAACAAAACGATAATCAAATACACACAGTGAAACCATCTTCCATTTAAGTATAAACTCGAACTGATCATAGTGTTTTCTCAAAACGTTAATAACAACGTGATATGTGTGATAGGATAACGAAGCTGCCGTCTTCAACAGTGAATACCAACTGGGTTTTTGTTTGAGTGAGTTTGGTGCTTTTTTCTTCTTGTCATTCTATCTTGAAGGAAGTGGGCTTGATTACACCATACTTCCTCATTGGGCCTGAACTATATTGCTTATCGGCAGTCCAAAATATCAGCACTGGAATGTATTCAAACTTGACAGTACGTCCCGATGTTCAGTACCAAACACACAACACCAACTTCATGACTTGCTTTGAACAACTATTTGGCGCAATTGCACAACACCACCATGAAACAATGATCCTGAAGTACCCATGACACTGCTGTAATACGCTTCACAATAGACAAGGTTACATCACAGATGTCTTTAACTAAATGTATGCATATTCAATATTCACAGACCAGTTTAATGGCCAGCCTTAGTGGATCATAGTAGTGGTTAAACCTTCGAATATAAGTCTGGTAGGTATTGGGTTTGCGTCCCACCCAGTGAGTTCAAACGGTTCACTGGGGACGAGTTAGACCAAAACACCGACGTCTCACTTATTGACCATTAATTGATACAAATTAATCCAATCAGCCAAAGTAGATGGGGTGTGTGTCAGGGACAGCATATTTGAATTGTTATTGAATATAAACAAGAACCTCGAGTCGACATAAACATATTTAATGCCACACTTCGATACTGTACATATACAATTACTTACGTGTATTTACTGTACTTGATTTAAGTGTGCAGACAGGAAGAGTGGGAGCTTCATCTTGATGCTATAGCAGATCAAGTGAAGTATTACTTCTAATGTGCTCATGATCTCTTCAGTTATGCCAGTTCACTTGCTCCAATGATGGTGCTCAAGAGTACATACCAAGAACACGTGATACTGACTTTTATTGTACATTTCAATATTATCTATCTGTGATATTTGTATTTTTGCACAGTTCTTTACACTGTGTTTTAATTTAATTGTTGAATTGTAATATTGATGTTGATCATCACTTCATGTTTGCACTTATCACCGTTTGACACCCAGTAACCGATGTAATTTTCGAGCAGGGGTGTCATTAAGCATTCATTCATTCATTCATGCATTCATTCATTCATACCAAGAAAATTAGAAGCGTGGTCAGTTTGTAACAAAATCGAGCATGCTATTCGCCTTTCTATTTGTGAAACATCAATTATTGGATCAAGTTATCAGACAAGTCAAGATTGCATGAGGAATTACCGGAATTATAAAAAATGAGAATGCACTGAATATAGGCGCAGTCACTTGTCTCCTCAGATTTTCGTCTCATCCAGTCTGACAAAAATACATTTATCAATATTGTTGAAGGGTAACGAACTAGTTGGCCACGCTACTCTTACTAGCGCCGATTGGTGAGGGAAATATGCCAACCGGTTTATTCGAGATGAATCTTTAAATCCAGTTGTTATACAACTAATGCTTTCGATGATTTGGTGATGGTAGAGTGAACATAAGGAGCATGTCAAATCTTCTTGAGGACTTCCTCTAAGTATTGGATGCCGACAACAATAAATACTACACAGTTCATACACTGAAATGGGAACTTTCAAATCAAAACACTTGGCGTACTGAAATCGCACATTCAAAGAGCCATTATCAGTGTCTTGAGTGGTGTAGTTAACATTTTTGAGTTTGTTGTTGTAGGTAAATGTAGCAGTGTCCAGTAATATAGTAAATAATCGTGCTTATGTTTTGTTTTTGTTTCTATACGTTGTATGTATTTTGAAGATAATACAGTATGGTTTGATATGTTTTCTGGACAATGTTTGATCCCTTACCGTTACTTACATGTATACGTATGCCATTCAGAATTTGTTTTTTTCTCTCAGCCTTCTCCTTCCCAGCACTGCGTGGAGTTGTTTTATTAAAAAACTGTATGCTATAAAATCTGCAAATACAATGAAAAATAATAAATCAACTAGGTCACCAATGGAAAATGTAAGTTGATTCTCCCAGTCCACCTTGACCTTTTCAAACGTGGTGGATTTTCCTCATCTGAAACATGGAACAATATTGAGGAAAAAGGTATTCTGGCATTATGTCACACAAGAAAGAAAACCCCCACAAAAAACCCTGGAAATAACCTAACCTAAAGGAGGTAAGTTCTGTCATATCCCCCAAAAATATCCGTATCCAGTATATTGATCCAATGAGCTATAAACACTAACCTTGACCTTTTAAATTGCGTTACTTAAACATTCTGTCAATTTACATTTGACTGATTACCCGAATTAGAAACAAACATAGGTTCCGAGCGATCATAAAATTATTTAAAATCAGAAAGCAAAATAGATGCAATTTTGAAAATCAAAATGGCGGCTGATCCTGGGTAGAAAAATAATGATGCCTATCATTTTTACAATCAGAACACCTTAATTGATAATGTACAAAAATGAATACTATTCTAAATAACATATCGATTGTTAGTCATAATACTCTCTTAATTTGCTGTAGATGTGCAAGGCGCTGTCGTAGTACAGTTAGTTAATGGACCACATCCAAACGAAGGAAGAGTGGAAATCATCCGCGATGGAGAACGTGGGACCGTGTGTGACGACAGATGGGATGATGCCGACGCCGCTGTTATCTGTAGGATGCTGGGATATGGGTAAGACAATTTTCTTCATAGACACGGAACGTGTGTGTGTGTGTGTGTGTGTGTGTGTGTGTGTGTGTGTGTGTGTGTGTGTGTGTGTTGGATTGTTCTTGTGTTATTCTTCTGTGTTGGTTGCATATCCGTTGTGTATGTAAACCTGAATGATAGAACGTTGGCCATGATCAAGACAGTATCTCTGCGCAATGTAGAACTACTCCCAGTGAGATATTTTACTGGACAATACATCCTTTCTGCACCTCCACAAAGAGGACTGTCACTACTAGGCTACTTTACTAAAAAAAACCCTGCCCCAATCATAAGTACTGCCACCACATCTATTAAGTCCGTGACTTCATATAAGTGAACAAATATTGACAGTAACCAAATCCGTATTCACATATGCTAACTACATTATTGACATTCAACTCCATACTAATGATATTCATCTTTGTATTTTATACATACATATCTATCACTAGTAATTAATTATATAGGATAAAATTAATTTATTAAGAGAGACGTGAGCGTTAGAGTCATGTTCTAAAAGTGCCTGGGGTCAACATAACTGCTACCATGGCGAAGATGCGGGAGTTAAATGTAATGATAATCCTTGGTCAGGTAAATGTAGACAGTTGATGATTTGGTAATAGTGGGAGGAGGTCTAATAGGCGCATGACCTCCGTTTTGCTTGGGAAACATAATTTTACTCCATAATACTCAAACCATGCCTTTACGGTGAAACAGTAAATGTACAACAACCAGTTATATGAATGAATGAATGTTTAACGACACCCCAGCACGAAAAATACATCGGCTATTGGGTGTCAAACTATGGTAATGCAAAGAAATTATGATCAACATCAATATAAAAAGATTTAAATAAAAACACAGTGTAAAGAACTGTGCAAAAATACAAATATCACAGACAGATACTGACTTTTACTCAAAATTTCAATTTGTGCTGTATTGGCCATTCTCAAAGAGAATGTTACACCCCTGCACCACGGTGAGCTTACAGCACGCACAGGGGCAACCAGTTATAATGCACATAATTAAGTTAATCATATTTCAATTCACAAATATAACATCTGAAAGGTCTTAAAACTGAACTAAATTACCAATAGAACCACAAGAAGAAGCTTGACAAACTTGACCATTTATCAGTTTCCTTAAACATAATAATCACTGATATCCACTATGATGTCTGAAGTCTAAGACTCTAATGTACACAGGTCATCTTCATCATCGTCATCAGCGATATCAATATCCCGAGTGCTCTCAACATTCTGGTAGTACATCCCATAATCTATACTTTGTATCAGCAGATAGTTCTTGCACAATCTGTTTTACATTGACATTTGTTTGTACCCTTTTTGCTTAGACCTACCAGTGACAAGCAATGTACAAGGGATCTTCCTTTTCAAGAAGGTGAAGAGTTCATTTCTATGACTCTGCTGATTTTAGATTTAAAACGATGACCTCAAAAGTTATTCTTATTTATTTGAAAGATTCAAATTCAAACCATCTAAAACCTTTATCTTCTCAGTAACTTTAAAAAGAAAGTATAACATGTCATGGCAGCAAAAGTAACCATGGATTAGATATTGTTTGAAGAATGATGCCGCCTTCACCTCGTATTGTTCGTGTTTTGAGACAAGGGCTGACTCGCCCTTTGTAAAGGACACTTAAACACTTGAAGAAAGCTTTTGGCATGAGGAACATTTGCTATCTAGAGCTCGGGTTCAAGAACTCGGGTGACACTCATGACATTCTTGATATTATTATTGAACAAGGTGATATTAATTATATATTTGACATAACGAACATGAATATTAAAACAATGGGTGGCCAGAATGTGTCTAAAAGATTTCCTCAACTCATTGAACTGCAAAAATGGATAATCGGGCCTTTCTTTCTTAGAAACCCCCCCCCCCCCCCCCCCCCCCCCCCCCCCCCCCCCCCCCCCCAGGAAGCCAGCATTGAATATTGTAAGTGGGATACAGGATCCTATGCTACATTGGTAAAGACTGACCCAGTTCATCTTGAACTATTGCTCGTCGATGGAAAATGCTTTACAAGCTGTCAACTGTGACCTATTATCGTAAGGTCCACCTCGGAAAAGAAACTCTGGCTAAAGCACGTTGAGAAACAACATGGGACGAATGTTATGAACAAATCAAGTCAATCGCCCAAGTTTGCACCAAAGCAAGTTTGGACCAGGGCCCATATTTTCGAAGCTATATTGGCGCAACCATATCGTAAATCCATTGTAAGCTATGACGTCACTATGGCAGGTTCTATAGTGACGCCATAGCCTACGATGGTTTTACGATGTCGTAGCAATAAGATTGCTTCAAAAATCCCTAGCCAGGATCGCTTTAGTGGACGTCATATGTTGCTTTCTCACAGAAGCAAACCATACATTCCTAGCCTACAAGTCGTTTACTCCAGAAAGGCTAAGTGGCAAATTAAATTGACATATTGCAGTCATATGTAGACATATGTTTTCGAAATTAATGTAGTTTACACAATAATGTGCAATCATAATTACACTTGTCTCTAAACAACCTTTATATTTGAATTAATACGTTGTCATAAAACGATTCGGCAACTGGCATCCCTTACCAAGACGATCACTTCATGTTTTGAATTACCATAGTTTGACACCCAATAGCCGATGTATTTATGGAGCGTCACCGTAGTGATCACAATTGCTTAAATGTCAATAAACGCAGTGCCGTGACCTCGATTAATTTACACACTCCGACTATCTGGCTGTCTCTGGTTGTGTCGACTTCCATTACATGCACACATTAATCACCCATTTGTGCTAGGGCGTCGTTAAATATCCATTATTTCAATCAAATGTATTCGTTCGTTCGTTTGTTCATTCATTCATCCAATACCGACAGTTATTTGTCTCTTGTGCCTATCTGTGCCACACACTCGCCATTTCCCATGAGCTTTAGCAGTGAATTTAGTCTGGCCAGTTCAAAAAGTGTTTAGTGGTTACTTCTGGCATTGTTAAGAGGCACATGTAACCACATACTATACTCCCCTACTACCGGCAATCGTTAGTTAGTGCCGTGGGTGAGACCAGTTTTATTAGCGGCAGATGACGAGGTTGCCAAGTGGGTGCAGGGGAGTTCACAAAGACAGCATCCGTGGAGAAAGTTGAGATAGGTAGGTGATGGTGTGGACAGCTTCAAAATCGGAGGGAAATGACAAACAGGGTCGTGAGAGAAACTGGAAAGTGTTTTATATTAAAATGATGACATCAATAGGTAGAGGGCAATAGATAAGACAGATGAATGATCGTTTGAGCCAGTTTTGAACAATTGCCGTCAGCGTGATTTCATTCCCAGTCTGGAGCCCCACGCAGTAAGACGTGTTTGTTTCGCGTGTGCACACTGCACGTGCTTTCGTGTGCTCGACTTGGGGGTCCTTCATTTCGTTGTTTTGTCAGCGAAATGAAGTTTTGTACTGGGATGTATGCGGCCATTGGAACTGATTGAACGCTGGAACGCTTCTCGTTTCGACAGCCTGCACCACCAGGTTGGATTCTTTTTTAGCGAGATTCCTTGCCTCCACGTCATTTCTCCGTCTGACTGTCGACTTGGTTTTTTTCGTGACTCGTATGACGGCAATTCTGCAGAACGCCACGGTTGTTCGCGTTTAGTCTCTACATGTCCGAGCCTGTCCTAGCAGCACTGGAAGATTGACCGCCCCACTCTAAGAAGAAATAGGATGCGGGGTCGGCCCCTACTACTCTTTTTCTAGACTTTACCTTGCTTTATAGTGATACCATCTCGTATCCTCCGGAGTCGGGCCCGTCCGCACCACTATACCAAACCATGACGACTGGACTATACCCTAGTCTGAAACTCTCTCTCGTTCAGACGGATCCGGCTTCTCAAGATCTGTATTTCAGCACAGCACTACACCTTCAACGTCTATCGACTGTTAATCTAGGGGTTTTCTTGACGGGATGCAACCCATCTCGTCCCTTTAAGCTGTGCACCCAAACGGTCTTAACGAGGCCACTCGTGTGGACATATTGATCGGACTTTAAACTTTCAGATCTGCGTTCAAAATTTTATGTCGAAATTACTTCTTTTTTTAAAAATATTATTAAATACTCCGATCCTCTCTTCTTTCTCTTATATAATTTTGGACTGTCGTTCTAAAATGCTCCAAATTATATAAATATTCGGCCGAGCAGTCAATTCTGTTTATTTTTGGCTTGTAACCTTTTTATTTATTTTTATTTATTCTATTAACTTTTTTACTAATTGCTACTTTCAAAATTCTGCCCATTTGCACCCCCCCCCCCCCCCTTTCCCCTTCCATCCCGAGTCAGGCCACCGATCTTATCGGAGGTCGGACTCGGGATGGGCGTGTTCGAAACCCTAGTAGTATATGGGCACGTTAAACTAGTTATCATCATCATCATCATCAGCGTGATTTTCCAACAGCTTATCCACTAGACCGAGGAGCTAACTTTTCTCCAGCTTAATATAGCGTATTTTTTTAAATTATATACGGAACTATAATTCTAGTCAGCCATTACTCGATATTCAAATCATGTTTTAGATATTTTTACATAAATATAAACTAGTGCATGACGATTTTTGTTTTCAGAACGCTGGACAACTTCCAGTGTAAAAATGCGATTGGAATGGGGGTTTTTCGGGGGGGGGGGGGGGGGGGGGGGGGGGTCAATAGTTGCTGCAACCAAAACCCTCGATTTATAAAGTCAGAAGTTGGCCGTGTTACTGGCAGTCAATTCGATACCACTGACATTCAATCCCACATTACACCTTTGTAACAAATACATATATTACTACCCTAGTAGTGAATTAAACTTAGTTACAATTATACATGTTCTCTTATTTTTGCAGCAAAATAGGAATATATATTTTCGGAATATATCTGATAAATCATTGGTCCATGACAGGCTACGGATAACACAGATCCGTTCTGTTCTATTCTGATAACGAAACTTTATAATAAATCTTTTTCAACAGGGTGGTTTCAGTTTTTGTTTTTAAAGTCATTTTAAAATTTCACTTTTGTTTGATACAGATGTGACTGGTGAAGGCAACATCAGAGTGGAATTAGTCAATGGAGCACAACTGAACGAAGGACGAGTGGAGGTCATTCGCAGTGGTGTCCACGGAACGGTTTGTGATGAGAATTGGGATGGAAATGATGCCACTGTTATTTGCAGAATGGTGGGATACAAGTAAGACATGTTCATAAACAATTAAATACTACGTTTAATAGATCCATCCATAGCAACAATACTCTACTTCATAGAATTGTTTAAACAGGTCTTGGATAGAGGAACCCCACAGCTCCATAAACTGTCTTTGTCAAAACTGGTTGTATCCTCGTCCCCGTCTTTCTCGTAACGTATTTTCGTGCTTATATCCAATTAAACCTCAAGAACGCTGCCCTGTGCACACCTGGCTGCCTCTGGTTTTATCGACTTTCATTCGTTCATATACATTTATCACCCATTTGTGTGAAGGCGTCGTTAAATATGCATTCCTTCAATCATTAATATATTCTTTCGTTCGTTTGTCCATTCATCCATTCTGTTATAACACGGTATAGCTGGTATATCAAAAGCCGTGGTATCTGCTGTCCTGTCTGTGAGATCGTGCATATAAAAAGATCTCTTGCTACTAATGGAAAAATATAGCGGGTTTCCTCTCTAATATATGTCGAAATTACTAAATATTTGACATCCAGTAGCTGATGATTAATAAATCAATGTGATCTAGTGATGCTGTTAGACAAAAAAAACCCCTTTATTTAACTATTTCGATAATCATACAAGGTTGCTTTGGTTTTTTTTTACTGTAGCTGAAAAAAGGTCTACTTATATATACGATATGATTATTATAAAAAATTTAGTTTTTTGTGTGTTTTTTTAACCCATTTCAGGAGGAAACGTCTTATAATCCCAGCATCGAGTATACTTTTAATATGGGACTACAGTTGAGGGCGGGGGTGGTGGGTAGGGGCTATTTATACCCCAAAACAAATTCGAAAAGCGATGTTTTTAGTTTTAAAATGTACTGGGTGTGTTACTGGAGAACACCCTCCATTACTATGTCCAGCTTATTTATTGTTCTGCCTGTCACCCACTGATGTTAGGCTAAGTACGACTATGTTAAGGATTATTTGTGAACTCTATTGAAGGTGGACATTTAAACCCAGTCAGAATTTTGTTTTAGCTATGGTGGAATACCTTACAGTAGTGCGGTATATGGTAGCGGATCGGGGCAAATTTGGTTACATTCTGTGGATTGTACTGGAAATGAAACAACAATAGATGCCTGTAGAAAAACTACCTGGGGTCAACATGTCTGTCAACATTCCGATGACGCAGGAGTTAAGTGTTATACGACGTCAAGTAAGTGGAAAACGAAGACATGTTTTATTCCACAACACATTGTTTTAATTGCATGACATAAATGCAATATTATACAGATATCTGATTGATGATGGAGTTAAATGTTATACTATATTAAAAATCGATAACCTACCTCATTAACCATTTCTTGACTTATACAAACAGATACTGCGTTATTTTTTTATGTGTGCGCGTGCGTTTATGTGTGGATAACTGCGTGGCTTTGTGTGCGCTCGCGCGCACGCACGCTCAGTTTGTTCAGAATCACAAAATACAATATCTTGTGATTATCAGTTAAATGAAATGCTGATAGATTTAATATTTAATCTACACAGAGACACCTGGCGACATCACAGTGGAATTAGTCGATGGACCACAGAGAAATGAAGGGCGAGTGGAAATAGTTCGCAATGGAGTCAGCGGAACGATATGTGATGACCACTGGGATGAAAAGGATGCGTCCGTTATTTGTAGAATGCTGGGATACAAGTATGAAGTTTTTAAATAATTATGATTCAGTAGGGTGAAGCATAATATAGATATTTATTTTATTTTTAGTTATTTGATAAATTTGTTCAAATATTTAAAATGCATCATAGTACATGGCCGTACATAGCGATAGGGAAGTGGACAGTTGCCCCCCCCCCCCCCCCCCCCCCCCCACCTGAAACAAAAACCTATAAATAAACAAATTCCCTTTTTAGTTGTAATATATTTATGATATTTTTATTTGAAGCTACTGCAACGCTTGATATCGCATTTGACAATCTTCGACGGAAACTGCTTGGCCATTAAAGAAATGGAAGCCTAAATAATCGTAGTTAAACACTGCTCTAATGCAGTCAAAAGAACAGAACAGAACGTTATTCACTCAGAACACCATCGGTGTTACATGTGAGGTGGTTTACTAACATTTCGGCAGCACCTTTACTGCTTTTAAGAATAACACAATTAAACATTCGAATAACTAAATAAATAAATGTACAATACATAATTAATACACAATAATATACAGGTAATATAATCAAACTTACAAATAAGTAACTTACGAAAGATAAATGTTTTTAAACACGTTAATCAAATTAATACATGTACACAATTTCTTTATATTTGATATTTTTGGGAGTTAAATAGCTGACTTAATTTAAAGGTGTTGGGTCTAATATAAAAACATATTTCTTTAGATATGTACTTCTTTCCTTAGTAAATAAATAGTGGAACTTAAGTAAATAAATAGTGGAACTCATCACCTACTCCAATGTTACAGAGAGGACATATTCTATCTTTTTTTTTCTCAATATTCTACTATCTGCCTGTTTCAATGGGTAGATAATGATTGCTAGTTCTGAAAGTTTTTCAGGCAAGTACGGAAGGTAGTTTTCACACTCGATGTTGTGTTTTGAATATCCTATAGGTAATGCATTTTGGATAAGAGTTTAAGTTATCATTCCAAGCTTGTAGATTTTAGTTTCTTAGTCGTTCAGAAACTGTATGAATAAAAGCTGAGTTTTTAAAAAATGTTTTGGTTTAACCAGTAATTACCCAAACCTTGTTTATTTAGAGTATCATGTATATGTATCAACTATTTAAACCTATAACCATACTGAATATTGTAAAGATAATATTGTGGACGTGACCCAATTTTTATCTTCATTTCTAATGGAAAAGCTCCTAATTCTCCATAAATCATGAGCAGTGGTGTACTCTTTCTTAGCCTCAATATATATCTTAAAACATTTAACTGTATTTGTTCAATGTTTTGATTATTACCAAAGTCCCAAATTTCCAAAAAATATAAAAGGATAGGGAAACTAGTGCTTTCAAAAATTAGTAATTGAATATCTATAGGTAAATTTAGATTCCTGGTTCTAATATTTAGTAAAGTCAATCCTTGTTTAGCCTGCGAGATAAGAGCCTTTCTTGCTTGAACAAACAATCCAGTTCTTGTAAATAGGATTCCTAGATATTTATAGCTATCAACAATGAAGGAATGAACGAATGAATGTTTAACGACACCCCAGCACAAAAACACACATCGGCTATTGGGTGTCACAAATGGTAAGTATATGAACATATTATTTATATATATTTATGTAAAACCATAGTGTAAGGAGCTGTGGGGAAAAGTATAATACAATACATAAAATCGAAGTAAGTAAACCTTAAAACTTTGTATAGAAGTCAAAATGTTTCAAAAACTTTACAATTAATTCTGGATGGAATTTAAAAGATTCCAAAACATTTCTGTTGCCAAATATATCATTTCTCGTCGGCTTGAGATGATCACACTCCACCAAAATGTGGCGCACAGTCAGCGTACACTGACAATGTTCACACTGAGGAGCAGGGTCCTTCTTTAAAATAAATGAATGTGTAAAATATGTATGGCCGATGCGGGCACGGCACAAGACTACTTCCTGCACCGCCTTTAAGATGACTGCCACTGGCTTGATAGAACGAAGCTTGTTCGCAACCGCAACGTCCCAATCATCTTGCCAAGTCTAAAAAATATATTGGTTAATATGAAATTTAAAATCACTGATGGGGACACGAACATGGACACGGGGCAAGTTCAAAGCAGACTTGGCAGCAACATCTGCCTTTTCGATATCCCTAGCTATCAACAATATCTAATTTTATATATTTGATGTAGAAAACTGTATTTGTTGGTGGTTTTGAGCCAAAGATAACTATTTTTGACTTCTGAATACTTACTTTTAGTTTCCAATTATCACAGTATTCTAAAAAAACACCCCAAAAAACTTTAATGATTTGTGTAGGTCGTCCGAAGATTCTTCCAAAATAACTATCATCAGCGTAAAGTAGCATAATAATTATTATACATAGATCAGTACTGTTATGTTTGTACTCTAATTTAACCCCTTTACATTGTTCATCTATTAGTACATCTAAATCATTTACATATATAGCGAATAATATGGATGAAAGATTTTCGCCCTGACGTACCCCTTTTGTATACTGAAAAACACCAACTATTAGCCTACTTTATCTTGTTTCTTGACTGCCACCCTACTCATTTTAGACTAGGTACAGCTCTTTAGTTTATACACATTCTTTCAACAAATGTCTAAACTACATGACTATCATGTTTGAATCCTGGGTAACAAGTATGACATTTCTTCCTTAAACAATACAATATTCTATATTATGTAGATCTAAACATATACTATATATATCATAAACGTGTGTCCCGGCTGTGTGGGCATGATTACGGGACAGACTTGCATGGAATACGCTCGACCTACATATACACACCATGGATATAAACGCTACCAGTAAATAATTTGAAAAATCCGAGGTTAAGCTGCTCATTTCAGACATAACGAGTAGCGTCTATGACTTACCCTATTTCCACACGCAAATTGACATGCTATTTTTAATAGGATCCCGCAAATGTTTCAAGCACCATGCTAGTTGGTACATTGACACTAGTTAAAATTAAATTACAGGACTTTACTGGCCAGATTAAACTAAATTTTATCACAACAAATACTCTCACATTTATCACCAATGGCAGGCTCAACTGTGGGATCAACAGTTGGGTGCACCTTGAACTTTGATCCACTCCGATACTATTTGGTGTACGGCTACCTCTACACTAAAACAAAGCACATGCTGATTAATATGTATTTCTTACAAAAACAATGTTCTTATGTACACTTTTAGAATGGGTAGAGATAGCAAACATAGAGGACTCCTAGTATGCTAATATAGAAAGGCTGACAGTTGTGAATGCCTCCTTTGTTTTAGTAATGGTGGGATAGCTCACGTCGGGGCAACTTACGGCCAGGGAACAGGGACGATCCTACTGGACGATGTACAGTGTAATGGGGGTGAAACCACTATGGATAACTGCACGAAAAGTGATTGGGGAACCCACAACTGTTCCCACGCTAATGATGCAGGTGTCACCTGCAATGTTGTCTCAAGTAAGGTTTTCTGTTTCAAGTTAGCGTAAATCTATATGTATAGAGTTTATTCCCGTTCTTAATTATTGGCCAAGTTCATTCCAACGTGCAATACGTTTTCCCGGGGAACAGTTTTATAGAGTGGCTAATATAATTGTCTTTGACACATAATATTCGGTACGAATGTTTACAAGTGGGATAGTGCACTGTGACCCCAGGACAGAGTCAAGGTCAAGTTTCTCTAATTGGCTTTAACTCAAATCTTCAAATGGGTGGTTTTCATAATTCATCCGATTCAATGTCATTTGGAATTTTATTAAAAGTTTTCCTAATTGCTTTTTAAGACATGATTATTTTCAATGATAGCTTGGAGACAAAAGATTATTAAAACACCCCTTTATGTTTTGTACACAGGCACACTTTTTTATTATACAAAGGATTGGTTGTTCACATTTCATACTTAGTGAGTCTATTGCGATTTGCTTTGTGTTTTCACTAGTATTATGTTGGGTGTTTTGGGTCTACTTTGCAGGCGACACGGTTGATAACATTGCACTACAGAAACCTACGTTTATGAGCAGCGTGTTTCAGCTAGAAGGGTCTAAGTATGCTGTTGATAGCAACATGGGAACTTCCTTACTCGCGGATCACTGCAGTCACACCAACATGTATGATTACAACCCGTGGTGGATGGTAGATCTGTTTGGGACATTTCTTGTTCAACGTGTCACACTAACCAACAGAGGGGATGTCTCTTGTGAGTCACATATTCTATAACTACATACTACTGCATGCTACTACTACCGGTATTACATGCTACTACATTCTACTACATGCTACACATTCTACTACATGCTACTACTATCACTACCTACTACTACTACTATCACTACTACTACTACTACTATTATCACTACTACAATTATTATTATTGCTACTACTACGACACACTGCTATTGCGTTACTGCACTATAACGTTGCAGGTTGTCATGGCTATCTAATTTGTTTTAATAACGATTCTTTTTTTCTTGTGGCAAGATGTTTATTAGCGCAGCTTAAGATGCATGAGAAGGGAAATAACTACCTATTACTAGTGAGGCTATAAAATGAATGTCTTATCAGGCTGAGTCACAAAATCAAAAGTATTAATTAAAGTCATACATTTCATAATTCTGACAAATAGTATTGAGAAAACCAATACCACTGTCTCTAATATACCAGTAGTGGAGCAATGGTTGGGATGGAAAAAAAACAATCAGAGAATGAGTCCACCGAGAGGATTCAATTTTCAAGCCAGATACCTCAGGTTAGCACTCTATCAACTGAGCTAGATCCTGCCCATACAGTGTTTATTAATACATATATAATGATACCGCTTATATAATGAGTTTAAAATTGTAAAATCTTATGTTTCCATGAGTGTATAATAACAAGGTATATATCGTTACTTACTAAGAACAGACTATAATTATTTAATAACTGTGATATAACAGAATATACCACAAAGTCAAATCCAGGATATCTTTGACCTTTCAGTATCAAAATAGGTAAACTCATTCAGGCAAGACGTTTTGTCATAAGCTTATCAGACGTGATGAGCATACTAATGATACTATACTAAGATAAAAAAAAAAGTTTGTAATTTGGTGCAACTGCTTTGTACTTTAAAAGCAAGCGAAATTAATTGACGTAATAACTTACGCATGTCATTTTGTATTGGACATCTCCCATTACTTGTACTGTCTGAGTTAATGTTCAAAATCACAATTGTTTTGGGGTTTTTTAAGCACATGTACCAAATTGGTAAACGTTTTATTTTGTTCGTTTTAGTATAGTATTTAATGGACATTTCTTCCACAACACTGTACTAAATTACAGTTTCTTCTGGCCCTGGAACCTTAGGCTGACGAATTCTGGTCCAGTAAGAAGTCCATGTGCTAAGGAAGCTTTCCACAAATCTGCTTGGAACTCGGTTTGAATAGTCCGGAGATATTTTATATGCTGTTTTCAACGGAGGTACAAAATTGTGTTTGACGGATATTTATTGTCTGTTCTTGTCTTCAAAAGCTTTATTTTGATGAAAGGTTTCGTTTCATCATAAGACAGCAAAGGGCTAAAACACAAACTGTAAAATGAATGTGTGGGCTTGTTCCAGAACTACAGGTACAGTTGCCCCTGCCCCCTGTCTCGTACGCTTATGACAACAACTAAACCTACATCAAATACAAAATATGTGTACCGAACAAATGTGTAAATCTGAAACACCGTTTGAACTTGATGCTCAGGCCAAATGAATGTGTTCGTTCCACTGTAACAATGTCTGATTCCTCCACCCGATTCTTGTTCTTCTTGTTAAATATAACAACATTCCTTATATTACAGGGGACCGACTCCACAGCTTCGTCATTGAAATATTTGCACAAAACCCGACAACACATCCTAGCAGTTCTTCTCAAGTCTGTTTCAACTACACTGGCGTGGCGCTGGGGAAGGCAGATACCAGGACATTGACCTGCGAGAGGTCAATAAGAGGTCGTTTTGTCCGAATTAGCAAGTGGAAAGTGGATGCTTATTACGATGTTTTGACCTTGTGTGAAGTCCAAATAGTTGGTAAGTAAAATTATTTATGACATTGTGCTTTAGAAAATCTTTTTTGTAGGCTGTTTTCTTTGTTGCTAATTTATTGCTTGCTAATTTATTGCTTGGGATAGCAAATGTTTTTAATTTGTTTTTTAAATTAGCATTACTGTCACTTTTAGTTTACTACTAGCAATTCTAATAATCGATATTTTCAACGTCATTATTAGGTGTCGTGAGGACTTTGTTTATTTAAGAACCAGTTTATATATTTTACGTTTGACCACATAATTATTATATCTTATATTAAATCCCCTAATTGCACACAGTATACAATGTGCTGGAATTTCCTTAATCAAGCATTCATTTGTTTCTTTTGTTATTTTATCAATTGACTTCGCGTTTTAAAATTAAAAAATAATAAACCTACCTGTATATTCTTGGTGCCGATATTAAACTTTCCATCCCCTTTAGAAAAAATCTTGAATCTGCCTGTGACGTGTTTGTATATCGAGGAACGTTTCTACATTTGACTACATACAATATTCTTTTAATTTCAAATTTGATTGTAATAATAATTTTTAAAAAGTAAAACCGAATCGGGTTTTTTCTAGTTTTTTTCTAACTATGTTTTTTATTTTTTTTATCTGTATGATAGTTTCAGTGAATTGAGATGGGTCTGCTCTATCTTCGTTTTTTCCAGGATGCGGTTTTCCAAGAATCCTTCCCCGCGTCTCCAAAACTAGTATGACATCGCACAACTCTCATCGTGTAACTACCACAACTCCAATGGATTGTGCCGTGAAATGCGATAAGAAAACCAGATGTCTGGCATTCAACTTCAACGTCAACACACATGAATGCGAGCTCATCTTAAACCCCGTGATCAACAATGTGATGACGCCACAAGCAGACTGGAACTACTATGGACCAGATTTGAACTGAAAAGAACAAATAGAGACAATACAGACAATTTAAGTTTAAAAGAGATCCCAAACAAATGTTTCACAAAATGTTGTAAATAGTTAAAAACATTTTGGTTTATTTTTATGTTATTATTATTTCGATTTATTTTGTTTTGGTGGCGGGTTGTTTTATGTTTGGGTTGTTTATTTGTTTAGCTATGAATTATCGAAGATGTCATAAAGATATATGCAATGAAGGAATTATCATATAGTATTTGGTTTTATACTATTAAATGTATGCATGGCAATTATTTTAACTAATATAGGATATTTTCGTATGCTATTAAATAAGTCGTCCTGTAAACATTTAATTGTCTAGTTTTATAGTATGCTATTAGCTTTCTGACTTTTGGCTGCATAATCATAGTTCTATTATATACCACAATATCGACGGTTTATTCCATGAAATTTAACTGCCCAGTTACCTTTGTTTTCTTACACACCCGTTGGTGAGAACATCATGCGTTATTTTTTGATCCAGCCAGTGCACCACGACTGGTATATCAAAGGCCATGGCATGTGTCATCCTGTCTGTGGGATGGTGCATATAAAAGATCCCTTGCAGCTAATTGAAAAGATTAGCCCATGAAGTGGCGACAGCGGGTTTCCTCTCTCTATATCTGTGTGGTCCTTAACCATATGTCCGACGCCATATAACCGTAATTAAAATGTGTTGAGTTCGTCTTTATTTTTGGATAACAGATGTCATGCATCTAATGGAAAGCTCCACGATGGAAATCGATTACGCTGTGACGTATAGTTAACCTGACAACCAGGTGTCTGTGACGCGTGACCTACAAGTGCAACGGCTGTAAATAGCATGCAGTCGAAAAAGATGTTAAAAAGATATTAAAACTCGTTGTTTTAAAACGTATCGAACTGGCTTTCGCTCGTTAGATACAATTTAAAACAACTTGTGAGATAAATGGTATTTAACGGCCACTCATGTATTATTCTCTATTTATATTAGCGTGGCTTGAGTATAATGAATAATATTGTATGTACAGAAATACTTTACAAGACTATACAATCACAATGTAGTAAATGAGAAATTTATCGCGGACATACACTTTAATGAGAAGTGAATAAATAACTATGGTGGTTCCAGTGATCTTTGTCCTGTGCTACTTTTGATTTAGTAAATTAGTCTGGAAGTGGCAGTCCTCTTTGTCGGTTCAGGAAGGATGTATTATCCAGTAAAGGACCTCCTCGAGTGTGGTTGTCTTCTCAGACGAGAGCACTAGATAGATGCTTGTTCCATCAACCACTATTGTGCCAAATACCTCTTCGACTCTGCATTGTGCAGAGCTATGGTATTGATCGCGGATGATGGTTTTATTGTTCAGATTCTGTGAAACTGTCTTCATTTTCTGAATAAATATATGTCAAAAATGTGTGTGAGTGTCCGATTATTATGTGTGGTAGTATAATTGCGTTTATTTTGTTATGCAGTGTTATTGTCGCATTGGAGTATGTGAGAAAGTGTTCATTATCTTGCACGGACGGCTCAACTGTATTTTATACAGTGCGAGCACAGGTCGTGTAGTCTGCATGGTAATTTTAAAAGGGGAGAGAAAGAAAGAAAGGTTTTATTTAACGACGCACTCAACACATTTTATTTCGGTTATATGTCGTCAAACATATGGTTACGGAACACTTCATGGGCTACTCTTTTCGATTAGCAGCAAGGGATTTTTTATATGCACCATCCCACAGACAGGATAGTACATACCACGGCCTTTAATATACCAGTCGTGGTGCACTGGTTGGAATGAGAAATGGGCAAAAGGGGAGAGACACTGCGAGTCGAGGCAGTCATGGTACATACTTTTGGTGTGACATGGGCTCAAGAGGTTTACAGTAAACTGGTTTGCAGGTATGTAATTGTAAGTTAATAGTGTTTGGCTATAATATGTATATTATGTTTATTTGTAAATAATGTTGGACAAACTGAAGCGAGGAAAGTAATGTAATTGTGGTATGTAAAGTTATGACAATTACATTCATGTGATAATATATTTTGTACGGTATATTAATTGTATTTGTATTTTTAATTATGATATGGAAACCCGAGACAGACTACCTTCTATAATAAGGGACTGGAAGTCGGAGAAAATTTAGTGCGGGTGCCACGTTGTCGCTACGTGCTATCCACGCTGTCGCCTCGTTGTAGTCCCGCTGTGGCACGATTGACAGGTGACACCGAAGATCGAAGTCGGGTTATGCCTCGCTGCCGTCACGCTCTAGCCTCGCTGTCGCCACTTTGTGTCACGTTGTGCCTCATTATGTCATGCTGCCGCCACGCTGCAGCCACGTTCATATAAAACACTGCCCGCATGATTTGACTGCCGAGCGATATATATCTACATTTTACATTCTACAACTTAACAGAAGCATGGCTAGAAGGAAACCGACTGCCGCCAAAGGGCCCAGGAACAGGGAGGATGTGGATCTCCCTCTATCCCAGACACCCCAGGGAGATGAGTCAGAAGTAGAGGGTAGTGCATCCCCAGCAGCCCAAGCACCCCCCGCCAGAGGTAGAGGCCGTGGAAGGGCCCGTGGCAGGGGACGTGGAGCCATGAGTGGGACAGCCAGGACCCCTAGTGAAGAAGACCAGACTAGGGAAGGTCCACCACCCCCCGAAGTACCTGCCATGAGGGAGAGGTCTGCCCCCACAGTGCTGTCTGAGGCACAGAAGGAGGACCTGGTGGAGTGGATACAGGCAACGAATGCCTGTACAACAAGGGTGAATATTTTACTTGTAAATTGTTATTTAGTTTTTATTAAATTGTAAATTATTTAAATTATTATTTATATTTGTAATGTTTGTTTTGGTTTGGGTATATTATTGGCAGTGTAGAGTACAGTACAGCACATCATAATGTAGCATTATAACTTTCCCTTCCATACGTTTTTTCATAGTTTTCAACATTTTCATATTTATGTAGAACGTTTTGACAAAATGTAATTAATTTGGGGAATAATCAACTTCTTTTTCATGTTTTTATATTATATTGTAAGTATAATTTCTTCTCTTTTCTCGGGTGGGCATTAAAATTTTATAAATATATACTCTTCAAAAGAAGAAACGCAAAACCACATTGTCGTAACATTTGGAGAATTGATTTAATTATTGAATGGTGAGTCCGATAATTACCAAATGTTGCAGGATTGTTCACAATTCACTCTAGTCCATTGTGAGTAAGTGATAGGACACACCACCAAGGTCAAGGTCATCTGGAGTCAATACCGGGTGTGGCCTCCGCATGTGTTGACAACTGCCTGGCACCGCCTGCCCATTGAAGCAACCAAAAAAAATGAATGAATGAATGAATGTTTAACGACACCCCAGCACGAAAAATACATCGGCTATTGGGTGTCAAACTGTGGTAAAATGAAACAACAGTGTGATGAGCATCATCAATATAAAAATCCAACAGTTAAATAAAAACACAGTGTAAAGGACTGTGTAAAAATTGCAAATATCACAGATATATATATATATATATATATATATATATATATATATATATATATATTATATATATATATATATATATATATAATTAAAATTTTGAATAAATTCAGTATCACGTAAAATTGTAAAATAAGTTCTGGATGGAATCGAAAGGATTCCATCACAGTTCGTAGTCCAATATATCTTTTCGAATTGCTTTCAGATGGGTACATTCCACCAAAATGTGTCGCACAGTCAGAAGACACTGACAGTGCTCACACTGAGGTGGAGGATCTTTCTTTCAGATAAATGAATGGGTTAAATATGTATGCCCGATGCGAGAACGACACAAGACTATTTCATCCTTCCTGCACTGTCTATAGGAGGACTGCCACTCTCCCAAGACTGGCTTGATAGCATGAAGCTTGTTCGCAACCTCACCGTCCCAATCACGTTGCCAAATCGAAAAGATAAATTTGTTAATACCATATTTTAAAATCAGTATACGGTACACCAACCCTGGCATGAGGCAAATCCAAAGCAGACTTGGCAGCTAAATCTGCCTGTTCATTACCCCTGATGCCAACATGGCTGGGTACCCAACAAAATACAATGTCTTTATTAGCAATAGATAAAAAGACACACTTTCGTATCACCATCCCAATTAAGGGATGGTCCAGCTTCATATTACGTAAAGCTTGGAGACACGAAAGTGAGTCAGTAAAAATAATAAATTTGGATGCACTAGAATCCTTTATTTCTTCTAAGGCTTTAATGACTGCCCAAACTTCAGCACTAAAGATCGATGCTGAGTCAGGCAGTCGCATGGAAAGTATTGTGTCTGATGGAAAAACTGTAGCACAAGCCACAGAATTCCCATCCCGTGATCCATCTGTATACACAGGAATGTAATCACGGTACTTGTCCCTGAATTTCCATGAAAAACTGTTTGTACACAACAGCATCTGTACGATCTTTCTTTAGATGCGAAAGATGAAACACAATTTTAGGTGGTGTAATACACCAAGGTGGTAAAACAAAATATGAAGGAGTTTGCAAAGTGTCAGTTAAATCAATGTTGGAAAGCAACAAAAAACGCTTAATGCGAAGACCAAATGTACGAATAGCATTTAGCCTTGCATCAAACAACTTCATATATTTGTTGTCAAATACCGCATCATGTGCTGGATGTGTTGGTAACGATTTAATCGTGGCAGCATACTGCAAAGAAAGTTTGGCACGTCTAGCACCCAAACAAGGTTCGTGTGCATCAACGTACAAGCTCTCTACAGGAGATGTTCTAAATGCACCAAGACAAAGCCTAAGTCCCTGATTGTGTATAGGATCTAGCATCTGCAAGTAAGACTTGCGTGCCGACCCATACACAATGCATCCATAATCTAGTTTTGATCTGACTAAAGATCTATACAGACGGAGCATAACCTTTCGGTCTGCTCCCCATTCTGTATTACCAATAACTTTTAAAATATTAAGAGCTTTTAAGCCCTTCTTTTTAACATATTTAAGATGGGGCACAAAAGATAGCTTCCTGTCAAATATAACCCCCAGAAATTTAGTCTCCTCCACAACTGGAATTGGATTTTTTGTCCAAAAACAACTGTGGATCTAAGTGAAGACCTCTTTTCTGGCAGATATGCATACAAACCGTTTTTGCCTTTGAGAATCTAAAGCCATTGACAGTTTGCCCATTGATGAAGTTTATTCAAACAAAGCTGCAACTTACGTTCAATGATACTCATATTGGACGATCTATAGCAAATCTGAAAATCATCGACATATAACGAGCAATCGACACCAGGTGTTAAACACTGGGTGATGCTGTTAATTTTCACAGAAAATAGAGTTACAGACAGGATACTACCTTGAGGCACACCCATCTCCTGTGGGTGAATGTCGGACAAAGTCGACCCCACCCGAACTTTAAAAGATCTATCTGTTAAAAACTGAGATATAAAAACTGGAAGTCGACCTCTTAGGCCCATGCCATGGAGGTCGTTTAAAATCCCATACTTCCACGTGGTGTCGTAAGCTTTCTTCAAATCAAAAAACACTGAAACCAAGTGCTGATTATGGATGAAAGCTTCCCTACAAAACGTTTCAAATCTAACAAGATGATCAACCGTGCTACGTCTAGATCTGAACCCACATTGCACGTTAGTGAGCAATTTGTGAGATTCAAGATACCAGACAAGTCTACGATTGATCATTCGTTCCATGGTTTTACAAATGCAACTTGTCAAAGCGATAGGGCGATAACTAGTAGGATTGGTTGGATCCTTACCAGGCTTGGGAATAGGAATGATAATAGCTTTCCTCCAATCAGAAGGAAAGTCACCAGAAATCCAGATGTTATTAAAAATATTCAAAAGAACCATCAAAGATGATTCAGGTAAATGTTTCAATAACTGATAATGAATTTCATCCGGTCCTACTGAAGTATCATGGGCTCTACGAAGAGCATCCTGCAATTCCTCCATAGAGAAACGCCTGTTGTACACTTCAGCATTTTCAGATGAAAAATTAATGGACTGCTTTTCAGCTTTAGTTCTGACAGATGTAAAAGCATCTGTACTGAAAGCAGAAGATGAGTTATGTGAAAAGTTTCCTGCCAATGCATTGGCAATGTCACGATGAGATGTGACATCCGTGTCATTGACAGACAAATGATGAACTGTATTACTGGATTCTTTACCTTTGATTTTACGGATCCTATTCCAGACAGATTTTACTGATGTTTGTGAATTCAACTTGGAGACAAAAGTTCTCCAAGATGATTTCTTACTCTGTCTAATCTCTCTGCGAACTTTGGCCCTAGCAATACGAAATGCATCCAGGTTGTCCGCTCAAGCAACCTGTTTCGCTCTTTGAATGCATCTTTGCACGTATCATTAAACCATGGTTTATTGAAACGCTTTGGTACTGCCGAAGTCTTAGGAATAGTTTCATCTGCAATGTCCTTCAAGATGGAAGTGAACAGAGACATGGGATCATCAGCATCAGTAATGGCAAATTGTTGCAGACGAGTGCTGCACAGATGCTGAAACTGACCCCAATTTGCCTTCGCCAACTTCCACCTTTGAACCCTTTCAAGTGATGGTGGTCCATCATTCTCCAAAATAATGGGAAAGTGGTCACTACCATAAAGGTCTGAACCAACTTTCCAGGAGAAATCAACAAAAATTGATGGACTACAAAGAGTTAAATCTATGGAAGTGAAAGATCCACTTGCAGAATGAAAATATGTACGACTTTTATCATTAAATAAAAGAAAGTCGTTTTTGAGAATTAAGTCTTCCAATTGTTTACCTCTAATATTGACATCCTCGCATCCCCACAAAGTGTGGTGACCATTAAAATCTCCCATAACAATGAAGGGAGTAGGGAGCTGGTCAAGAAGACCTTGAAGATCCCTCGGATTAAAATTAAAATGATTACGAGGTGGCAAGTAAACTGAACACAGAGTTATAGTTTTATGAGCTGTGACCTTTACAGCCACAGCTTGTAAATTGGTAGTCAGTGTAACTGAACTCTGAGGAATGTTTTCATTAACAAGAATGGAAACACCCCCAGATGCTCTATTTTCAGTTTCTTGAAATTTGTGATAGAGGTTAAATCCTCTCATGGTAATATGATCAGTGTCCTTCAAGAACGTTTCCTGAAGACACACTGCAAGAGGATTATGTTTTTGAATTAAAAGACTTAATTCATCAAAATTGGGCCTAAGCCCACGGCAGTTCCACTGAATGACTGAATTAGCCATTAGGGGGAAGTACGGGAGTTAGCGTTACTTTTTCCTTTGATGTTGATCGTGAACGACCTTGAGATGAAACATCCATCTCGTCAGTCATATCAACAAGCAAACCATCAAAGGAATTGCTAACTGGAACAGGTCGCATTTCAATCTTTTTTAACCGCCCCGAAGAGTGATCATTTTTAGATGAACCTTTCTGTTTTCCTGGCTGAGAAAGACTGCTAGGGCCTGGCACCACAGCAGTCGATCTACCTGCAGGATGTTGTAAATCCACAGACACTTGGGTCATTGTGGTAGTTGTCTTGTGCTTTTGAATAGCTTCTTGTTGTTTTTGAGCTGCCTTGTCGGCTTGTTTTGCAGCTTTTTCAACATCTGAAAGCTTTCTGTATTTAGCTTCATCGTATCGCCACGTTAGGTCAGTGTTGATGGCAACACTTCGTGTGGAGACCTTGACTGCCGCAGCATAGGACTTCCCTACTACAACAGAAACTTCTGTCTCCACAAATTTCCTAGCCTCAGGAAATGACAAGTGTTTCTCAACTCTGACTTGCTGCACCTTTTTCTCCAATTTCCATCTTGCACATTCTCGCGAATATGCAAAATGGTTTCCCTTACAATTTACACAGATAATGTCATTGGTACATGTCTTACTGTCGTGGTCAAATTGACCGCAACGAGCACATGTAAGCTTGTTTCGACATGTAGTTTGGCCATGACCAAACTTTTGACAGTTAAAACATCGTAATGGGTTTGGAACAAAAGGCACAACAGGTATATGCAGATATCCAGCCTTAACAGACTCTGGAAGGGTAGGCTTGTCAAAGGTTAAAATCAAAGTATTCGTCGGTACAAGTTCATTGTTCCGGCGAATCTTGATTCTCCTCACTGATGTCACACCCTGTGGTGACAAGTTTTCAGTAATTTCATCTTCGCTGACTCCTTCCAAATCTTTCGATCGAATAACTCCCTTAGAAGAATTCAGGGAGGAATGTGGCGATACTTTAACTGGTACATTACACAAGACTGTCGACTTAAGAAGACACCGAGAGTGAGTCCAAGTCGAACATTCTACCAGCAACGAACCATTTTTCATCTTTTTAACATTCTTTGGCTCGCCAGCCAAGCCAACAAGCCCCTTCTGAACAGCAAACGGTGACAGTTTGCTCAAGGCTCCGTCTACAGAAGAACTAATGACTAGAAACCTTGGCCAGGATTCAGAAGTTATTACTTTTGATTTTTTTAGAATTAACAATAATCCTAGATTCCTCATCAGATGATGAGGAATCCGCAACCTCGGTGTGGACCCTTTTCAGGGTCCCATCTGAAGTATGGAAGTTAGTGTTATCCATATTTTGAGTCATAAATGTTCATCAGCCATGCCCCCACCCACCACGGAGTCCAACATGGGGACATGATGCTGCGGATAACCAGCAGACACTCATGCCAGGGATACATGGTTGATATACTCAGGCAAGAATACTATTATCACCCGATTGACCCTAGCCACCGCCCCAAGAGCAACAAATACAAATCATATATAAAAAATGTTTGTTCTTGACAAAATTAACAAAACAAAGGTTGTTTACTCTAGAGCTTGACATGACCAGCCGATTAATCAGGTCGGGCCTCCCTGACCACCCGTCTGGCTGAACTCCAGGCCAAAGTGGTGTGTTGCCAGAAAACATACCCGCAGATATGTTCCCAACTCAACCACCAGGATCCCATCATCCAGCATTACGGGACGCACCTCACGGCCAACAAGGTGCCCCAAAAGGGGAGTTGTGCTGTATTGGCCATTCTCAAAGAGAATGTTACACCCCTGCACCACGGTGAGGTTACAGCACGCGCAGGGGATTGAAGCAACCAGAGTACGGATGACGTCCCGGGGGATGGTGGCCCACTCGGCCTGCAAGGCTGCTGCCAGCTCGGGCAGGGTCTGGGGCTGTGGTTGTCGCTGTCGGAGGCGTCGGTCCAACTCGTCCCATAGATGCTCAATTGGGTTCAAATCCGGTGATGTCGATGGCCAAGGAAGGACATTAATGTTGTTGTTCTGTAGGAAAGCCGTTGTGAGACGTGCTGTGTGAGGCCTGGCGTTGTCATGTTGGAACACTGCGTTGGCGTTGGCCATAACTGGAACGATGTGTGGCCGGAGGATCTGGTCAATGTAGCCCTGTGCATTCAGGTTGCCCTGCACGTGGACCAGGTCAGTTCTGCCAGTGTGTGAGATGGCTGCCCACACCATGACACTACCCTCGCCGAATCTGTCCACTTCCTGCACGCAGTTTGCCGCATAACGTTCACCACGACGCCTATACACGCGACATCTTCCATCATGACGTCGGAGCAGAAATCGGGACTCGTCACTGAACCACACCTGTCTCCATCGCAGTTGAGGCCATTGTCGATGAATCTGGCACCACTGCAGTCGGAGTCGACGGTGTTGTGGTGTTAAGATGACACCTCGAACTGGACGTCTGGCACGAATTCCTACCTCACGTAGGCGGTTCCGTACGGTCTGGTCGGATATCCTGCGCAAACCTGGTATTGCTGCGGCTGTGGAGGTGGCAGTAGTCAATCGTTCCCGAAGGTGGCGTACCCGGATGTAGCGGTCCTGCCCGGGGGTAGTGACCCGTGGTCGACCGGATCTAGGGAGGTCACGTGTTGATCCATGTTGCTGGTAACGGTCCCACAGTCTGGAGATGGTGCTTGGGGACACATGGAATGCCCTGGCAACGGCCGTTCTGGATTCGCCTGCGTCTATTCGGCCGATGGCATTGTTTCTCTGCGGTTCACTGAGACGTGGCATGTCCTGGATTGTCAACTGTCGGCCAGATACAGAGGCCAGGCAAGCGAACACCCTGCACTTTTATACTGTCGGTGTTCATGTTGCACGTGCAGACAACGCACGTGCATTGGTGACATGGTTTGCACGTGGCTGCGTTTTTGCGAATATTCACATTTTGGAACTTTATTGTACAGTAGCTGCGTTTTATCGAATGTAACCGTGGGAATGTGTTTGGGACATGCAATGACCTTATATTCACAAAGCATGAACCGGTAGGAAACATAAAATCGGAGTTATAACCCATTTGTACCCTTTTGCGTTTCTTTTTTTGAAGAGTATATTTTAAAAATATTTTACTGTTTTATATCATTGCAGGTCACCCCAAGTACAAGGACAGTGGGCACAAGTTTCAGCTGTGGTCGGCCAAGGCTACCGAGTTGGGCATCACACCAAAGGCCCTCATGACCTGGTGGCAGAACCAGCGCTCCAAATATGGCCGCCTGACCCGTTCCTTGGGGGCCAGTGGGTCTGGGCGCAAGGAAGACAGCGAAGAAGACAAGTGGTGTCGCCGCAGCTTCCAATTCCTGGGGCGATTCATCAGCCGGACACACTCCAGAAGTGGTGTTGATGTAAGTTAACAAATGTTTGCCAATTTTAATTATCACTTTTACACAGTACAGTGTACAATTTCTATATAACATTACAGTACCATATCAATGTAAATGAGGAGAGGTAGACCAATTAATAAGTCTAAATATATGTTGCTTGTTTGATATGTTTCAGCTTGATGCTCTCATGAGACAGAAATACCCTGAGGTGGCGCCACCAGAAACCGACACACAGACCGAAACACAGGCAGAGGGTGACGACGAGGACGACGACAAGGTACAGGATGCTGCTGGTGAGGCCGATACTTCCACCACCGCCTCAGCAGCCTCCACCAACACCAGCACCGGCGTCCCAAGGAAGAGGAGAAAAGAGTCCAAGTCAGAGGAGTCCCCGTACGTGCAGGAATTGCACGAGGCCATAAAGCGGTCTTCAGAGCTCCAGGCACAGGTGGCTACGCTGATGGCCGGTGGTTCAGACAGCTGTAGCAGGGAGAGACACCAATGGGGCGCATGGATGTCGTCTTCTATGCAGCAGATTCCAGACAGTCTCTGGCCAAGGTGGTTTCAAATTAACTTTATTTATTCTTGTCTTTCTTTCTTTTCTTTCCTCTTACCTATCTTTCTTCTAACTTGTCTACACCTTCTTTGCATTTTGCTTTATTGTACACAGTACAATGTGCATGACTACAATACAGTACATACATGATACAGTACAGTAATTATTTCAAGAATTATGACAATTATTTGATTTTTTTAAATAATAAAATTATGAAATAATGTTCCAATATTTTAATAAATGTGTTTCTTTGTATAGCTTCTTGCAAGACATTATGCGTTTGATGATGGACTATAAGGCCAGAAGTCAAGCCCTGCAGGAGAGGTCCACGCAGCAGCAGCGGTAGGTTCCACTACAGCAGATCATACCACAGCAGATCATACAACATCAGGTCCTACAACAGCAGGTACCACAATAGCAGTTCCTACAACATCAGGTCCCACAGCAGCAGGTTCTACAACAGCAGGTCCCACTGCGGCAGGTGAATATCAGCATTTATTTATTTAATTCATTATTTATTTATTAGTTCTGTGTATTTTTCCATTATTGTACACAAAACAGTGTACATCGCAGTACAATACAATACATACAGTACATACAATACAGTATGAATTTGTATGAAAATGCGTTTAAGTTTAACAAAATATTATATTTGTATTCTGTTGTGTACTTTCAGTTTGGAGGGCCGAGCCAGGTTCAGCAGAGCGTGGGACATTTTGCTAAGTACAGCATCCCATCTAAGCAGTACCTCCCAGCGTGGCAGCACCAGTACCAGGATCCTACCGTCAACCCCGAGCTTGTTATGGGCATGCTCACCAGACCCGCCCGCCCCTCATCAGCTGTCTGGGGCAGGATGCCTAGTGGCATTTTTAGGTCGCCACAACCACAACCAGCATCACAACCCTGTGTGAATATGTCAGCCCCGGTGACGCAGCCACAGGTCACATTGACACAGGTCACCATGTCAGAGGTGATGCGGTCGCAGTCTGCTCCACCTATGACCCCACCATATGCACCTGAGTTGTATACTGTGGTGGACACGTCTCCATGTCTGCAGGGTCCAACATCAGGTACACCTTGAACACTTAGCAGTTTGCTGACCTAGACAACATCACGGGTGACAAGTAAAGACTGTGTCACAGATTGTGCCATAGACTGTGTTTGATTGTAGTTTTTTTATTTATAACATTGTGCTCTTGTATTACATGTTAATAAGGGTACACTGCACTGGGGTCCTATAATAAAATGTTTTATTGCAATAAATGTTTGTATTTTTAAACATTGCAGGTGACTCTCTGCCCCCCCCCCCCCCCCCTCCTAAAGAAATGTTGTAATTAGTCCAAGTCAGACCACAGAGTCATACCATGCGGTCCTGCCATGCCACACTGCCAGCTGGTGAGGAGAAGTAGTGCTTCAGGTAGAGGCGTTGCTGGTTGGCCGCCCTGGTGTTAACGTTGCCGCCTGTCACTTGTTGCATGTCGTCCAAGTTGGCCCCCTGTCGCCAGGCACCCGGGATGACCTGGTTGTTGTTGTTCTCCTGGTCAATCAGGCCATTCTGCTCTTGTGGGTAGCGGATCCTCGTGACGTTGTGCAGGCAAACGCAGGCTAGGACGATGGACTCGACAGTACTGGGGTTGTGTCTCAGCGTGGTGAGTAGACAGCTGAAGCGGTTGGCCAGTATACCAAATGCATTCTCAATCTCCTGGCTCGAGACAGTCGATAACTGAAGATTCTCTCTTCATGGTCCATGTCCCGCCTTGAAAAAGGTTTCATCAACCATGTTCTGAGAGCGAATGCTTCGTCACCAATGATGTAGTATGGTGTGTCCCTGTCATCATGAGGTAGAGGATCTGGTTGTGGCGAGGTGCCGCAGAGTGACTGCAACTTTTAGACCAGGCGGTAGTGCCTTCTGGAACCAGGTGTCCTTCTTCTTGATTCTTGGGCTCAGCCTGTCCACCAGGTCCTGGAAGAGGAGGGGGTCAACTCTCAAGAAGTTTTTGAAGGCGGCCACATCCTCCCTCCTCAGCTCCTCCATTAGTTGGTGGTACTGGCCGAACTCTCCACGTCGCAGGAGCCAGTCCCTGCAAAACATGGTGCGTGGGGTCCTCTCTCCTGTTCTTCGTCTTCTGTCCTCTTCCGTCTGGAGCAGCAGCCTGTTTTGCAGTATATCTTGGTCCAGGGTTAGGGCAGCATTTGCCAGTTGGAGATCCATGGTTCCGGACATGGGCTAAGCAAGAACTCAAATGAATCGAGGTTCTAGATGGAGAGGTATATATATATATATATATAGACTGACAGATGGCATCTGAGACATCACAGCATATCAGAGCGTATCATAGCGTACCACAACGTAGTAGAAACGTACCATAACGTAGCAGAAACGTAGCATAACGTAGTAAGGCGTTGTATTCACGGTCTGGCACGTTTTCGCTACGTTGTAGCAACGTTGTACTACGTTGTTCCACGTTCTCGCCACGTTCTTGCCACGTTGTAGTACGTTGTGGGAAAAACCAGCGAATTTTGAACATGTTCAAAATTAAAATTTCCTGTTCACGTTTTGTCACGTTTTAGCCACGTTGTTCCACGTTTGCTCACGTTGTAGCCACGTTTTCCAACGTAGCTGAACGTGGCGGCCAAAACTTGACACTATGACTGGGGCTTAAGGACGTATAGTATACTACGTAGTTTAGGATGCAGGGATTTTTGTCCGGTGGATATTGAGAGGAATAAATGATGACGGGAAGTCATAAAGAAGACCGTTCAGTGGGAAGGAAGGAAGGAAGGAAGGAAATGTTTTATTTAACGACACACTCAACACATTTTATTTACGGTTATATGGCGTCAGACATATAGTTAAGGAAGGACCACAGATATTGAAGGAGGAAACCCGTTGTCGCCACTTCATGGGCTACTCTTTTCGACTGGCAGCAAGGGATCTTTTATATGCACCATCCCATAGACAGGATAGCACATACCACGGCCTTTTCATGTACCAGTCGTGGTGCACTGGCTGGAGCGAGAAATAGCCCAATGGGCCCACCGACGGGGATCGACCCCAAACCGACCGCGCATCAAGTGAGCGCTTTACCAGTGGGCTACGTCGCGCCCCCGTTCCAGTGGGAATTTAATTAACAGTTGTGTTTTGTATAAGCAAACGAGATATCTTTAAACCTTGGATTACCTTTGTAATCCTATTAAACACGTGTTGTTGTGTATTATTGTTTTCTGTTGTTATTAAATGTTGTATGTTAAAACATGTGTTTTTTTGTCGCTGAGCAAACCTAGTAGTGTCATTCTGTGACAATGGTGTTAGAAATGGGATTTGCTTAGCAGTAGTTGTAGCAAAATACATGGTTTAGTTTAGTAACTGGATATTGTGTAATTTCTTGTTTCAGTTTGTAAAGTTAGATAGAGAAACCTCTTGAGCTTCAAAGCAAGTCACACTGGGTGAGATATTTTCATTTTCTATTAATAGTTGAGCTTTCTGAAATGTAAATATTGGATTCAATGGATATCTTGTATACATTGTGTTATTTGGTGCGTTATTAGTGATGACAGAGAGAGAGAGAGAGAGAGAGAGAGAGAGAGAGAGAGAGAGAGAGAGAGAGAGAGAGAGAGAGAGAGAGAGAGAGAGAGAGAGAGAGAGAGAGAGAGAGAGAGAGAGAAAAATTGAAATTGCAATTAGAAATAGATTTAGAGAAGGAAAGAATTATGTGAGAAAGTGTTCATTATCTTGCACGGACGGCTCAACTGTATTTTATACAGTGCATGCACAGGTCGTGCAGTCTGCATGGTAATTATAAAAGGGGAGAGCGACTGCGAGTCGAGGCAGTTGGGGTACATACTTTTGGTGTGACATGGGCTCAAGAGGTTTACAGTAAGCTGGTTTGCAGGTATGTAAGGACGATAGTACACTACAGAGTTTAGGATGAATTGATATCTTTGAACATTGGATTAACGTTGTAACACTATTAAAGACGTGTTGTTGTGTATTTTGTATTGTTTTGTATTGCTATTAAATGTTGTATGTTAAAACGTGTTGTGTTGTTGCTGAGCAAACCTAGTCGAGTCATTCTGCACCATCCCACAAACAGGATAGTACATACCACGGCCTTTGTCACACCAGTTGTGAAGTACTGGCTGGAAAGAGAAATGCCCAATGGCAAAGTCAAAGCCCATCACGTCACATCAACATTTGTGTAAAAGTTATTCTATGAATGAATGAATGAATGAATGTTTAACGACACCCCAGCACGAAAAATACATCGGCTATTGGGTGTCAAACTATGGTAATGCAAACAAATAAAGTGATGATAGACTCCTCTCACAAACTGAACTTGGGGCATGGATTCACGGATAGTGTTGTAAAGAGGCTGCCACTCCGTGTAACACCATATTATGTTGTTAGATGTTGGCTTGATAAAAAAAATTGAAGTATATTGTACATAAACATAGTCTTGCCACACCCACTCGGACCCACGAATGCAGCATTGAAAGGTATAGTAAAGTAAAATGGTTCTTCAACTGATAACTGCTGAACTTGCTGTTCCGGAGGGGGAAGAGGAGGAGGAGGAGGATGTATCTGTTTCCTGTGTCTTTGCATATTATCCCATCTGGTAAACGTTCTCTCACATTTCTCTCAAATTTAAAATACAATATTACTCTTTGGTCTGACAAAAAAAAAATTCAATACCGAACCGTGGTCGGGTATACACAATGCGCTACTACGTGACTTCGCATTCACTCCGGTGTGACCGGTGTCGTGGCAGGCCATTGGTCTACAGGCTGGTAGGTACTGGGTTCGGATCCCAGTCGAGGCATGGGATTTTTAATCCAGATACCGACTCCAAACCCTGAGTGAGTGCTCAGCAAGGCTCAATGGGTAGGCGTAAACCACTTGCACCGACCAGTGATCCATAAAAGGTTCAACAAAGCCCATGGTTTGTGCTATCCTGTCTGTGGGAAGCGCAATATAAAAGATCCCTTGCTGCTAATCGGAAGAGTAGCCCATATAGTGGCGACAGCGGGTTTCCTCTCAAAATCTGTGTGGTCCTTAACCATATGTCTGACGCCATATAACCGTAAATAAAATGTGTTGAGTGCGTCGTTAAATAAAACATTTCTTTCTTTCTTACTTTCACTCCGGTGTGGTCGTATTGATTTTCCCGAACACCTGTCCCGTGTCATTCGTACAACGATCACGTGACTCGCGCCGTTTCCCGTATATGGTATTGATTACTATCCCTTATTCTAGCTTAATGATTGAACTCGTCAACAACTGCATTAGTGCACAAAGTCCGCCGACCTTTCCTCTACGCGGCTGATCTGTAACGTCGTGTACACATTTGCATATTAATGAGTTATCGTGCATATTAATGAGAAACCGGCCACTGGCCGGAATTTTGACCCCTAATAATATACTACTAGAGTTCCGCTCAAATGAAATTAAAAATAGGATTTTACATACAAAAGTTCTTGTCCCCAAATGACCGGGAGAACGTAGCCGGACTCCTCAATCAACAAATAAGTTATAGCTGTATGGACATAAGCTGTAGCGATGTATGTTGATGATTTGCCAACGCCTCATCTTGTGACAACAGAATTGAGTCCACGGTGGCATAAATTTAGGACGGCCATAGACAAACCAAGCTCCCTCGCACAGGCCCTAAAGGTTCCATTAGACCAAATCAATTCCTATTGCCGATAATGTTAACGTTTACTAATAAAACTGATATAAGCAGCGTTTCAACACACCCAGGAAGTACAGCAATAGAAAGTGTGGCACCTCACATCTAATCTAGCTGCAAGAAAATGGGGGGTCACGTATCATTTAAGAGATTTAATTTATGTTTTTAATAGCAACCGTCATTTTTGCTGAAAATTGCAGTTCCATTTTTGGGGGTACCCCGCATTAGTTTCAACCTCTGGTATATACTGCATAACAACTGTATAACAAATAAAAGTGTATTTATTTATTGTCAATGGATAATAGTATTTGCACAAATAATCAATGTCACATATTACTACCAATCACACCCACAGCTGCTGTTACTCCGTAAATATTTGACGGTGCACGTCGAACTTTGACACGGTACTCTCTTCTTTGGTACTATGCAACCTATAAGCGTGTGACATAACGATGTTTCCTAATATTTTCGTTCTGCTAAATATCGCGTGCATATTACCGGTTACTCCGTGCGAGTGTGGTCGAAGGTTTAGCACCATCCGGCGACTACATACATATGCATGCGTGCTTCTATGGGAACGGAGCGCTTTTCTAATGTAGCGCACCTAACGATTCATTATGACCAAGATATAGATGTGAACGAGGTTGCAAGATTATTCGCCCAACAGCACCCGAGGAAAATGCAACTGGACTCTGTATTTATATGGAATGGTATGATATTATGTAAGTTAGGGAGCGGGACGTAGCAAGAACGTCTGTCTGAGGTTCCATTTGCTGAAGGTCGGATCCTCCTCAGTTGGCCCGTTTGATCGTTTCCCTTCCCAGTGATCCATAATTGGTCCACCAAAGCACGTCGTGTGTGCTATCCTGTTTGTGGGATGTTAGAAGTGCGCATAAAGATTCCTTGCTATTATTTGGAAAGAAAAGTGGCGACAGCTGATTTTATCTGTGACCAATAACCGCTGATTAGTAGTCAATGTGTTACAGTAGGCTTAAATTTGTTAAAACTTTTGCCATGTATCATTTATTATAAATACCTTGGTACGACTGAAAACAAACGGTTTCTTGTCGTGCCTCTGTGACCAGGCCATTTTAATGATGCCACATATTAATGCAATTTGTTAACGTATATTTCGCAACAAAACTTAGTGTATTATTCTAGAGTGCAACCGGCGTCATCACATTGTTTAGCAAGGGGCTCTCTCTCTCTCTCTCTCTCTCTCTCTCTCTCTCTCTCTCTCTCTCTCTCTCTCTCTCTCTCTCTCTCTCTCTCTCTCTGTGTGTCTCTGTGTGTGTGTGTGTGTGTGTGTGCATATATATATAACTGGGGAACCCCCTTCCCCTCACCCCATTCTAGAGTGTAACCGGCGTCATCACATTGTTTGGCAAGGGGTTCTCTCTCTATCTGTGTGTGTGTGTGTGTGTGTGTGTGTGTGTGTGTGTGTGTGTGTGTGTATAACTGGGGAACCCCCTTCCCCTCACCCCATTCTAGAGTGTAACCGGCGTCATCACATCACAAACATTTTCCTTGTCTGCCCAGTTTACTTAGCGTTATTACACAAGCAGTTGATATCTAGAAAGTCCTTTTTCCGCGGGTGGAAACAATTTTCTAAATATTAACTGATAACGCGGTGACTTTGGGTTAAATAATATCATCTATTGCGTGTTAAAACACGATGGGTTTCCGATTATCTGTATCCGATTTCTCAGGTAGCCCAGGAAAACACGGTTGTTATCTCAAAGGCTGTGTTTACCCTGTCTCTAATTACTCAAGATGCATCTCATTAAACAAAGAAACGATGATATTTTTATCTTTAGAAACTATTATCACAGCAAAATATTACAATACTATTGCTCTTTTAACTTGGCAGCAAATGATATATATATATTTTTTTTTAAGTTAATTTTTTTAAAGTTTTGTTACGGTAATTAATAAGTGTATATTTTTCTGCGAGCGTGTATGTACATGCGATATACTATGTTTTATATTGCATTGCATTTCGCTAGACTGGGTTATGTGGTACGCTGCAGTGTATCACTTTACATTGCGTCATGCAAAACCACGTAGACGATTAATATTACATGTTGTAGAATAAACAGAGAGGCAGACTTTAGTGTTAACAGATGCTTAAATCCACTGTAAAACGTCCAGTTTTGAGACAATTCCGGTTTATATCAGATATGGGTTTCACTATATATATTGTGATTTATTTATTGTTTAACCATTATTGTGTGTGTGCGTGTGTGTGTGTGTGTGTGTGTGTGTGTGTGTGTCTGTGTTTCTGTCTGTGTCCGTCTTTGTGTAGTGTGTGTGTGTGTGTGTGTGTGTGTGTGTGTGTTCAATATGTGTGCGCGTCATGCGTGTGAGTGTTTGTTTTTGTATATGTGTGATCTGTCATGATATAGTAGGTCATGGTTACTATCGCTTAAAACTCCGATAATCAGTATGCATCGTGCTAAGATTCACAGATAAACTACACAACAAGCATTAAAAATCACCGAGTATGACACGGTTCGATTTCTAGAATT
>NC_054701.1:22023183-22062275 GCF_016097555.1 Gigantopelta aegis | reverse complement strand
GTTTTATCTGGGTAAAAAAAAGATGCAATTTTATTTCATCTAGTACCAATGTATTAAGTAGCCTTGTGCTTGAAACATGTATGGGGTACCTGTAAAAAAAAGTACTCGAATTTTGTGCGGAATTAGGGTAGTCATAGACGCTACCCGTTATCTCAGAAACCAGCAGCTTGACCCCCAATTTTTTCTGATTCACTTTAAGTGTGAGAGGTGGTAGTATTTATATCCGTGGCGTTTATGTCGGTTGATACGTTGCAGGTAGGAGTTTTAGCCATATATGCTACTATTGTCGTCTATCGGATTTGATTTGGTAGTATACACCCTATAGCACATATTCAGTGCATAATAAAAAATATTATGATTTTGTCATTTTATTTAATAAAACTATACTGGTTGATTAATTAGCCATCACTCGACCATGCAAGTTCACAATGACCTTGACCTTGACCTTGACAATAATCTCTGTACATGGCTCTGAATGGAGTTTGAAACAAAGTTAGCACTGAAGAAAAGTTGGTTTTGGCCTATAATTCATACTGTAAAGATTTCAATAATTTCTTTTTACATGGTATTTGACTTGCCATATACAACTGCTTCTAAATATGGTATTATATATAGGCAACCTGAACTAAGATTTTAATAGCAATTTATTTTTATATTAAAAATAGCATGTGCCAATAGTGGGTTAATGTCTTTAGTTTCCATTAACATTGTTAATATTTTATGTATGAAATTCTGAAAACTTAAATTTGTAAAGAACTTGATTTTTATTGTCATTTTGACATATTTATAGGGTGCTAAGTTATATTTTAGACAAATTTGTGGTTTTATGCAAAATTTAAAGTAAATTTGAAGAAAAACTTTACCAAAAACATAATTAAATTTGTTGTCACTATTGTGCCTTCTGTTCTTATTTGTACATAACAATAAGGTCGTTAAACATATACTTAGATCTCCAGATCATTTTTTGCTCTTAATAATCACTTAGTTAGCTCTCATGAAAAGCATTTTGAGTTTATACTAGATTCAGAACCAATGTTTTCAGATTTGATTATCTGCCTTGGATTAAGATGATAATTTATTTTATTGTTAAAGCTGTATTACCTAATGTTACTAGCTAAATAAAATGCTGGATTACAGATTGTAGGAATACATCTAATATACATATTGGATTCATCCGGATTAGAAAATAATGCAAGAAAATAGATGTTTGGGTAATTTTGTCATTTAAAAATAGTTTTTTTCAGTAATTAATCAAAAATAAATGTGTGAAAGCTGCATGATAATTCCAGATATCACAACTATTAAAACCTCCAACTACAGTAGGCTATATATAAAATATAGTCAGGAATATTGGTGGCTGCCAATGGTTTTGATGGTTCATTATGAAAATCGGCATGGCCGATGAATTTGAAATTCCCACACCTGGTAACTTGAAGACACCCACACCCAGCATACAGGATTTCCTCCCAACACTAATGTTCAGGACATCAAGTCATTACTTCATACAGGTACAGTCATGTTTGTGTTTCCTTCCTCAGACAGTGTACTTTTTTAATACTGATATTTCTTTGAGATGCCTGTTAAGGTCTTCATAATCTAGGGGTCAATCAAGTGCATGTGTTTTAATGGAATTCTTTAAAGGGGTAGAGGTACTCTGACTATCTTTGTTGTCTCTACATATATACCTGAGTACACACACCAAACTGAAAGTAAATATCTTCAGAAGTTTTAAAACATTTTGTTGTTTAATATGACATATTGCATTTGTACAAAACTATATGCAATATATATGCTTTTTGAGGTGTTAATTATATTAGGTTGCACTGTAGAAACAACAGTTTCAGTGAGGTTGTCAGTTTTTGTCAGAATATACCAGATCCTGGTTGTCATAAAGACACATAGCTGGACACTTTTTGAAAAATGTATGTTATCAGTATAGGTAGTACTAAATCAAATAACTTCCGGCTGGGTCAAAGTTCGAGGTGCATCCAACTTTTGATAGAGAAGTGAACACCACAAGTCCTGTGATTGGTTATAAATGTGAGTGTGTTGCTTGTAAAAAATAATAGTTTCATCTGGGTAAAAAAAAAATTGCAATTTTATTTCATCTAGTACCAATGTGTTAAGTAGCCTTGTGCTTGAAACATGTATGGGGTACCTGTAAAAAAAAGTACTTGAATTTTGTGCGGAACTAGGGTAGTCATAGACGCTACCCGTTATCTCAGAAACGAGCAGCTTGACCCCCAATTGTTTCTGATTCACTTTAAGTGTGAGAGGTGGTAGTATTTATATCCGAGGCGTTTATGTCGGTTGATACGTTGCAGGTAGGAGTTTTAGCCACATATGTTACTATTGTCGTCTATCGGATTTGATTTGGTAGTATACACCCTTCAACAAATATAGTTTGAAGAAAACCTATTTCAATTTCGTTTGTCCTTAAAATACTCCAGCTTCCGTAATGATGTAATTTTCTGCGTGAAATGGACGCGTGTAAATGCATGGCCTATAGCATCGAATAAGTGTTCAATGTCATTGTTGTACATTGTGTTTTTTTTATATATATACGAATGAGGAAGAACTCGGAAACCATTATTCTTCGTTATACTGCAATATTATTTTAAGTGTGAGAAAAACCCTTAGAATGGAACCACAAATTTATCAAGCACTACGTGCATCCATATCTCATTTTGATACTTTTGATACAAATGTATTTGTAGATTTTATATTATATTATTTTTGTATTATGACACAGTACAATAAATAGTGAATAAATTAACGTTTCACAACCATATTTTCGTCGGTACTTTTCTGATTATTAATATCGTGTAGCTCATCTATTCATATTTGTAGCGTATTTAAATAAATGAACAACAGAAGTCACAATGTGGATTGTAGGTTGTTATTTCTAAGTCCAGCATGTAGCAGTAAGGTATAATTATGAATCAAAACTCTTTGTTATAGTAATGCCACTCTGATCTTCCAGTAGAGTGTGTGCTTTGTTAGAGAACTGCAAGGCATGTGAACAGAATATGGTTTTCTCGAATCTGACATCCATGGTTGATGGCCCTTATTTATAAGACACCCAATAGCCGATGTAGTTTTTGTGCTGGGGTATCGTTAAACATTCATTGATTCATTCATTGCCAAACACAAAGTAACCGTACACAACTAATCTCTGTGACAGTTCTCTGTTTAAAATTTGTATGGTTTAATTTGCAGTTCAATAGTAATTTTGAAGTTGTTTTATAATTATAGATGTTATACCCACTCCTGACAAAGCATAATGCCGACTGCATCATGATGACTTAAATGTCATTAGTTTTAATACAGGATTACCAATCCAACCACAACGCAATGCTTCTCTTCAGTAACTCATACTCTTGTATTACTCTTCCCACGATACACAGTCAAGGTTAAACTTGTGTTTTGTTTAATGACTCCACTAAAGCACACACATTCATTTATTAATCATCGGGTATTGGATGTCAAACATTTGGTGATTTTGACATATAGTTTTAGGGAAAAAAACAATTACATTTTCCCATTAGTACCAAGGGATCTTGTGAATGCACCATAACACAGACATGATATCACATACCAGTGCCTTTGATATACCGGTCGTGGAGCACTGGGTTCAACGAGAAATAGACCAGCGGGCCCACCGACGGGGATATCCCGTCCCTCAGCCACAGCCAGTGTTAATAAGTGAGGTGGAATGCTTACATAAACCTACAAAACGGCAAGTACATACACACATACACATCATGTTCTTATCTGGTTTTCCCAAAACCAGCTACCGAAACTGACTAGTAACTGATCCCTGGGTATTTCTTCCCATACTTTTTCTGTGAACTATAATCATATTTGTTTGTAAAATTCTAGTTTTATCGTCTTTTTTCGTCGTCCACCTCATCATGCATTGCTGTTTTGTAAAATAGTTCCTTGTTCGTCTTTAGACTGATGTCCAAAGGAAGTACATTATAGCATTTACAGATACATACAATTAACTTAGTATCAAATAGTTTAAATTAGTATCAAATAAATATGCTACAATTTATGCTTAGTTTGCATGGACTATTACTGTCCTCCACATAAATGTGCTGAATGTGTTTTCATTTTAACGTGTTCTGAAAACACACACACACACACACACACACACGCGCGCGCGCATTTACATTCAGTTACCGGGCCTACAAATTCTTGGACATGTTTAATTATCGTGTTGTTCCTTCAGATAACATGTCAGAAGTGGAGCAGAGAACCCGAAGTCTCGAAGTTCGGCACGATTCCTACGAGACGTCGGCCTATCTGACGTCATCAGCCGCCAATAGCTCGACCCAAAACATCAAACCGGCTGCCATGCCAACCGACACGTTATCACAGTGCCAGTGTTCAAAACCACGCCACCTCCCCCATTTTCAGAAAACCTGACTCACTGCATACTTCCAAATTCCAGCAGTGTAATAGACTAGTGCAAACGGAGGGGATATTTCAGTATCAGAAGCAAAGATATGGAGGGCTTTTAGTCCAAGTCGTCCAAATTTGTGAACGAGATCAATGTTGCTGTAAAGTCCGTTCGTGGGAAGTCATCAGCGGATTCAGTTCTTAAGACAAACCATTTCGTACTTGTATTGTCGACGTATATTACGTTTTGTGGTAGAAACGTCTAACGCATAACATATAATGGACAATAATACGCATTTCTTATTGGAGCAACATTTGCAATCGTCCTGTTGGTCTGTAGTTAGTCATTCTGATGAAAATTGCAAATGAGTGCATTTTAAAGCTGTATTATGAGGAGACTATGTGTCCAACCTGTTCCTTTATTTTACCTGTCTTAGCTTCAGCTATTCTATTCAAATAGCATCAGCGTTTTTTGGTTTGCTCAAGGAAAGTTAAACCTGGTTTCCATAAAATATGCAGCTGTTGCGAATGCACGCAGACCGCCGCATACAGATCTGCTAACTTTAAAAGGTTTCAACCTCTCGTATTCATCGCAGATCCGACGCCAATCGTCTTCGACTATGTTGCAATGACCAGTCTCGTTAGTCTCCGTCGGTTGACGATGTGTTACATATTTTATGTAAACCAGACTTTAATAAGTTAACAATAAACACCATAAACTATTGCAGATTCAGGAGTCAGACCGTCCGAGAACACTCGTTCGATTGGATTTTACACGTGAATGTGGCCATTATAATTTTAAAGCGACTATACATATCGCATGAAGTCTCCTTTACGAAAGTGTATCAGAATTAGCATGCCACTTTGTTGTACTACTTTGTGTGGATTCTAAAACAGAGCCGGTTGTAAATTATATAATTCATTTATTTAAAAGTAAAATTGAACCTGTACATTGATTAATAAGTTATGGGTGAGGGTTTACTAACTTTTGAGAAATATTATTATTTAGTACAATTTTAAAATAGAGATGTTTTAAAAGGTAAATTAACTAATAAACAGACAGTTTTGACCTGTATGATTTGTTCTTTTGCGTTCTTTACCGTACCTCTGTACATTATACATAGGTCCCGTTGCATATTGCACTTCAGTAATTGATTGTTTTTACCAAATAAAGTATTAAATTTGCAAAATACCTCTGCCTGCCTTTGGTTTGAGCTAAAAGGATTTGCGATATGATTGTTTCAGCTGCAATTGAATTATTATTATTATTATTATTATTATTATTATTATTATTATTATTATTATTTAACCTCTAGCAATAAACCACCCTTAGCAGCGACATACGATACCCCTACCGTGAAGCAACAAAGTTAAAGTTTGTTCTGTTTAACGACACCACTTGAACACATTGGTTTATTAATCATCGGCTATTGATTTATTAATCATATGCTTTGGTAATTTTGACTTATAAAACTACATATTCCGATTAGTAGCAAGGAATCTTTTTTCATTCACCACGCCACGGCCTTTGATATACCAGTCGTGGTGCACTGGCTGGAACAAGACATAGCTCGTGCCCAGACAGATTGCGCATCAGGCCAGCGCTTTTCCACTTGGTTACCTCCCGTCCCCTACCTATTCCTGGATTATTTATATGCACTTTCCCATGGACAGAACAAACCACGACTTTAAATGTGTCAATCGTAGGACACTGGTTGAGGCTGAAAAGGAGTCAATTTTCTTCAACTTCAGAACTGTAAGCATAATTATCCAAGAAATACTTTGTTCAAAGCTGGATGTTAAATAAGTATTTAACCTCAACAAAAATAGATACAAATTATCATATCAGTAATCAGTCAAACTACTGTCAAATCACTTTTGTATTGTATGGTCTGATGACCGAGTAATCGTAGAGCACGGCAGTCAACATATTTAAGAATGGAATAGAATAGATGTTTAATGACACCCCAGCACGAAAAATGCATCGGCTACTGGGTGTCAAACTAAATTATGGTTAAAACCCCCCATTAATTTTGTAAGCTACGGTTTGTTTATTCTAGAACGACTAATAAACATTTCACGTACAACGTTATGTAATCATACGCGAAGAAAACATAGTCTACATTATGCAACAAGATAAAAATGTAACAACTGACCTATAAACATAAAGTTTAAAATATTAATTTGTTTGAATATTTTTAAAACAATGATCCAACGGTGAAATGGCTACTTGGAGAATAAGCAATTCAACAGAATTCTGAAAAAAACATGAGCAATGACGTGAGTCGTCGTAACATATGAGTTATGAAGTCAGTACTCGTTATACACGAGTTATGACGTCAGTCGTGTTTGGAAATCGCCTAGCCTTGGACTGTACCAATAGAATCTATCATTTTGTCCCGAGGGTTGGAATTGCCTTATCTATTACTCACAACGGTGACTGATTATTTTTCTTGCCCATTTAATTTAATGGGCATGTAATAAAATGTGAAATGGCAAACAGAATTTTGAAAACCATGAGTTATAACGTCAATTGTCGTAAAACATGAGTTATGACGTCACGCTTATATAGAAATCGTCTAACCTTCGGGTCAGACTGATTTATGTAGCCCTAGGGTCAGACAGATTTTTCTATCACCGTGCAAAAGCTGAATAACCCTGTACAGTGAGCAAGAAAGCAACCTCCTAAACGACGAGGTCTGCTGACCAATGAAAAGAGCGCATTATCGTCTAGGGGACGTGTGTTAGACGGTTTGTCTAGCACAACTTTCTTCCATCTTTCTACTGGTTGATTGAACTAGAATAACAGTATGCATGTAAGAATAGTTTCCATGGTGGAATTCATGTTAACAACTACCTTACGTCATCATTTACGTTGAACTGTTATGTTATCTGTTATAACATAAGTAAATAAACTTGTTACGTTAAACAAGATTAACGACGCTAACAAGGATCATCCATTTTACTCGAACACCGGGTACTAAGACCCGGAACGAGGCTCCCTGCATACGTACGTCACACATGACACGTGACTCGGCACATACTAAAAGGTGCATTATACCAATATTATTTCTACATAACATAACAATCCCTTTTTTTAAAAGATGACTATTTTCAATTAGTGTCACTGTTAATGCAACGCACATGCACAATGTAAGTAGACCACTGTTCATATAGTTCAATACTTGTTACTGAATGTCACAGGTCACTTGGTTTAAAGTTCACAATCCACTTGCCTTATAGTTCAATAACACAATAAAATCCTGGGATGTCACTTTTCAACTTCCGTCATTTAACGTTCAAGACAGCATTAAACATAATGTTTTATCAATCATTAACACTGACAACAATAAAAAGCTATAATAACATTAAAGATATTCAATTCATTGTTGCAAATTTAGTAATACAACTATTTACAAATCCAGCCTTACTGGTTGCCTAACAATTCTACCAGACCTGGTTACTTTTGTGTTGGGCACCTGGGAATTTTGATAATTGTAACATTTTATCAGTTTGGGGCTAGATATTTTTATTGAAGTCATTCCCCCATTTCCATGGAATTTAGAACTTGACGCAGCTTTCCTTCTACAACTATTGTCCTCTTGCACAATTGCAGGATTTTCTTTTCGGTGGGACTTTGGTGAGATAGGACTGGGGATGTACTCGATTGGATCATCTACAAGTAATTGTCTCATACTAGGGACATTTTCATTTGTTTTCATAATGAGACGTACATTGCGGCGATATGTACCATCTGGCGTTTCAACAACGTAAGACCTTGGAGACTTATGATTTTCTCTAACTACTACAGGGATCCATCGGTCCTTTGGAGTTAATTGTACTCTCACTACATCATCTTTCTTAAGAGTCTAATATGACCTTGAACCACGGTCATAGTACACCTTTTGTTTGGACTGTTTTCTTTTCAATTTGTGTGTAATTTGTCTGGGATTCACAACTTTGGGTGCAAGTTGCCGAATGACAGTAGGCAAAACAGATCGTAATCGCCTTTTCATAAGCGTTTGAGCAGGAAAAGCAACATCATCAACTGGAGTATTGCGATATTCCTAAAGAGGCTAAGATATGGATCACTTCCAATCTCCTCTGCCTTTTCCAGCATTTTCTTCACAGTTTTAACTGTTCTCTCAGCTAAACCATTAGCTGGTGGGTACCTGGGTGAGGTAGTTACATGCTCAAATCCCCAAATTTCTGCAAACTGGTGGAAATTCTTGCAAGGAATAGCAATGGATGAATGAATGAATGTTTAACGGCACCCCAGCATGACAAATACATCGTCTATTGGGTGTCAAACTATGGTAATGCAAACAAATAAAGTGATGATCAACATCAATATAAACATTCAAGATTTGTCAAGATCAAGGTCATCTTCACGCATTAAATGTTCTCTAGTTTTAGGACAGTTTACACCACGAACAAGCTGATCTTTTATTAAACTTTGTTCAGGTGTTCCATATTCACATGAACGAACTAGAGATTTCAAATCGGTTACACATCTGTCGACTGGTTCAGTGCGGCCTTGGTACCGACTGGTACAGTGATCACGGGCAATTGTTAGGTTCTTTTTTCGGGTTACAGTAGTGCTGAAATTTGGACAACAATGATTCAAGTTTGTTCTGTTAATTTTCTTGAAATGTAAAAGTGTCATATATCTTCCTTCCTTCTTCTACTATCAGATACAGAAACATTGCACACGTCTGTTCCTCACTCTTTTCATTCATTACTGCAGCCATGAATAAACGTATGGATCTCTTGTCTGCCATATTTCTTCAGGAGAATTGATTTTGTCCATCAGTAATGGATACTAACGATCTTTTCATATTAAGAAGTATAGAACAGTTTTGTTGTTTTGTTTTGTTTGTTGTTTTTTAGTAGAAACTATTCACGAGTTTTGCATTACATCTAAGTTTTACCTCTGTATACCACTAAGGAACAGTACGTCACTTGCGGACAGTGGTAGTTTGTTTAAATGTTAATTTTAATCAATGTAAACTCACTCGACACAGTCACAGTGCAGCGGCTAACTTCGCTACAGTTTGTTTACATTTACCAAGAGGATATCCCGCGTAAAGATATTTCCGGCTAGTGCGGACATGCGCATTCAAATTTAAGCAACGTAATTTTTTTTTAGAAACATTCACTAAGAAAATCAATTGTTTCACGCCATCCCGACGTCTTCACTGTTCGAAACTTCAGCGAAAATGTTTTTAGACTTTACTTCTGACACCATGTTATGTTATCTATTATAACATAAGTAAATAAACTTGCTAAATTAAACAAGATTAACGACACTGCCAAGGATCATCCATTTTATTCGAACGCTGGGTACTAAGACCCAGAACGAGGCTCCCTGCATATATACGTCACACATAACACGTGACTTAGCACATATAATTAAAGGTGCATTATACTAATGTTATTTCTACATAACATAACAACGTACGTCACAGCTAAGACGCAACGCTGCCTCTTGTTCTTAACTTGCAAAGTTATCTACATCAACAATATCGTTCGAAAATCTTCCATAAAGTTATAAATATTGAAAATGGGTAATAAATAGAATACTCAACTCGCTACTCGGCAATACCGTTTATCTTATACTTGTGAAACATAAACGGTATGCCTCGTAGCTCGTTGAGTATTCTCTAAATCCATCACAGTTATGAGGTATAGATACGGCAATTCCAACACGAAGGACAAAATGTTGTTAGTGAGGGTCAAGGTTTACAAAAACATTTTGTCCCGATGTGATTGATTCTTTTTCTTGCCCCTATTAATTACAGTAACAAAAAATAATTTTGTTAGCTATGGTTTGCTTATTAGAAAACGTTTCATAAACATTTCACCAACAAACTCATTTAATCATATGCGGAAAAATGTAGTCCGCCTTATGCAACGACATCCCCTGCGTGTGCATTAACCTCACCGTGGTGCAGGGGTGAACATTCTTTATAGAATGGCCAATAAATGCACAACTCCTCGTATGAGGCGCCTTGTTTCCCGTGAGGTGCGACCCGTGAAAATGGACGATGGGATCCTGGTGCTTGAGTTGGGGCATACCTGCGGGTATGACTTCTGGCAATACATCACTTTGGCCTGGAGTTCACCTAGACGGGTGGTCAGGAAGGCCCGACCTGATCAATCGGCTGGTCACGTCAAGCTCAAGAGCAAACCAACCCCTCTTTTCTTTAATTTGTCACGAACGAATATTGCTGAGAATACCATTTGTATTATTTGCTCTTGGGGCGGTGGCTAGGGTCAGTCGGGTAAACTAACGTTTTTTCTTTACTTTGCCTGCGTATATTAACCATGTATCCCTGGCATGTATGTCTGCTGGTTATCCGCAGCATCGTGTCCCCTTGTTGGACTATGTGGTGGGTGGGGGGCATGGTTGACGAATAATGATTCATTTAACATGGATACTACTAAATTAAAAACAACAGATGGTGCCCTGAAAAGGGTCCACACCGATGTTTCGGACTCCTCATCTTTTGATGAATAGTCCATGACTGCCTCAAAATCCATTACGAAGAAATCACGTGTGATCTCTTCAAATTGGCCAAGGTTCCTCGTCCACTGATGATGGGGCCTTGAAAAAATTGTCACCTTTTGCAATTCAAAAGAGGCTCGTCGGTCTAGCCGGGGAGCCAAAATGTTTTACAAAAATGAAAAACGGATCGCTGTTGGTCGAATGTTCGACAGAAAAGCATTCTAAATGTCTTCTCAAGTCGACTATTCTAGCCAACATTCGCATCATCGTACTGCCACACACTTCTCTCAATTCCTCGAAGGGAGTTATCAGATGCCGAGATTTGGAAGGTGTTAGTGATGAGGAAATCTGTGACAATCTTACTTCACAAGATGTCACAGTCGTCAGGAGAATAAAGGTTCGGAGGAACAACGAATTGGTTCCAACGAATACCTTTATTCTAACATTCAGTACTCCTACCCTTCCACATTCGATTAAGGCTGGATACCTGAACATTCCTGTTGAGCCTTTCATTCCTAATCCACTCCTATGCTTCAAATGCCAGAAATATGGCCATGGTCAAAATACCTGTCGAGGCAAACTGACATGTGCTCGTTGCGGTCAGTTTGACCACGACAGTAAAACTTGCAAAAAAGACCTTGTATGTACAAACTGCAAGGGAGATCATTTCGCGTACTCGAGAGAGTGCCCGATGTGGAAAAAGGAAAAGAAGGTTCAGGAGGTTAGGGTTGAGAAACGTCTAACCTTTGCTGATGCCAGAAAACTGGTGGAGAGATTTCAACCTGCTAGAGTAGCAGCATCATATGCTGTTGCTGCTGCAGTGAAGGTCTCCACCAGAAGTATTTCAGTAAATACAGACTTGACGTGGCAATGCGATGATGCAAAGTACAAACAACTATCCGATGTTGTAAACGTGGAGAAGAAAACTGCAAAAGCTGCTCAGCAGCAGAAGGAGGCAGCCCAGAAAAAGAAGCAAGCTCCTGCCAATGCTGCCACCTCTACACAGGTGTCCTTGGACACAAACAAATCATCAGTTGGGTTGAGTACTGGGATGCCAGTTCCCAGCCTACCCAAGTTAAAAAGCAAACCAGCGAAGAAGGATCACACCTCTGGGCGGCTTAAAAAAGCCGAACAGAACTTAACAACAAGTAATATGTTTCAGGCTCTGGATGATGGAGGTGATGAGATGGAAGTCTCATCACTTGATTATCCAGGAACAAAACGACCACCACCAAAGCCAAAGATAACTCCCATACTTCCTCCCGATGGCGAATAAAGTCATCCAGTGGAACTGTCGTGGGCTTAGGCCCAATTTTGATGAATTAAGTCTTTTAATTCAAAAATATAATCCTATTGCGGTATGTCTTCAGGAGACTTTCCTGAAGGACACTGACAATATTAATATTAGAGGGTTTAACCTCTATCACAAGTTTCAGGAAACTGATAACAGAGCTGGGGGTGTTTCCATTTTAGTAAATGAAAATATCCCTCAGAGTGTAATTACATTAAATACTAATTTGCAAGCTGTGGCTGTAAAGGTCACAGCCCATAAAACTATAACTTTATGCTCTCTTTCTATTTGCCTCCTCGTAATAATTTCAACTTCAATCCCAAAGATCTTCAAGATCTCTTCGACCAACTCCCTAGCCCTTTTGTGGTTATGGGAGATTTCAATGGTCACCACACTTTGTGGGGATGCGAGGATGTAAATACTCGAGGCAAACAATTAGAAGACTTAATTCTCAAAAATGACTTAATTATATTTAACGATAAAAGTCGAACTTATTTTCACGCTGCAAGTGGCTCTTTCACTTCAATTGATCTAACTTTGTGTAGTCCATCACTGTTTCTGGATTTCTCCTGGATTTTTTTGGAGAATGATGGACCACCATCACTTGAAAGAGTTCAAAGATGGAAGTTATGGAGGGCTGACTGGGATCAGTTTCAGCATCTATGCAGCACTCGTCTGCAACAATCTGCCATTGACGATGCTGACGATCTCATGTCCTCTTTCACTTCCATTTTGAAAGAAATTGCAGAAGAAACTATTCCCAAGACTTCGGCAGTGCCGAAACGTTTCACTAAACCATGGTTCAATGAATCATGCAAAGATGCTATTAAGGAACGAAACAGGCACATTGAGAGGTTTAAACGGGAACCCACCTGGGACAACCTCTCTGCCTATCGTATTGCTAAGGCAAAGGCCCGCAGAGAGATCAGACAAAGTAAGAAAACATCTTGGAGAAAATATGTCTCCAAGTTGAATTCCCAAACCTCTGTGAAATCTGTGTGGAATAGGATCCGTAAAATCAAGGGAAAAGAATCCAGTAGTACTGTCCATCATTTGTCTGTCAATGACACAAACGTCACATCTCAACGTGACATCGCCAATGCACTGGCAGACAACTTTTCTCATAACTCCTCTTCTGCTTTCAGCTCAGATGCTTTTACATCTGTCCGTACTAAAGCTGAAAAGCAACCTATTAATTTTTCATCTGAGAATGCTGAAGTATACAACAGGCCCTTCTCTTCGGAGGAGTTGCAGGATGCTCTTCGAAAAGCCCATGATAGTCGGTGGGACCAGATGAAATACATTACCAACTACTAAAACACTTACCCAAATCTTCTCTTTTAGTTCTTTTGAACATCTTTAATAAAATCTGGAGTTCTGGTGACATTCCTTCTGATTGGAGGAAGGCTATTATAATTCCTATTCCAAAGCCTGGCAAGGATCCTACTGACCCTACCAGCTGCATCTGCAAAACTATGGAACGAATGATCAATCGTAGACTTGTCTGGTTTCTCCAGTCCCACAAATTGTTTACTAACGTGCAATGTGGGTTCAGATCCAGTCGAGGTACGGTTGATCATCTCGTTCGATTTGAAACGTTTTATCGCGAGGCCTTCGTCAATAATCAACACCTGGTTTCAGTGTTCTTTGATTTGGAAAAGGCCTACGATACCACATGGAAGTATGGGATTTTAAAAGACCTCCATGGCATGGGCCTAAGAGGTCTTCTTCCAAATTTTATTTCTAACTTTTTAAAAGATAGAATTTTTAAAGTGAGAGTGGGATCCACGTTTTCAGATTCCCACTCACAAGACATGGGGGTGCCCCAAGGTAGCATCCTGTCGGTTACCCTATTCTTAATTAAAATTAACAGCATCGCCCAGTGTTTAAAACCTGGTGTCGATTGCTCACTATACGTTGACGATTTTCAGATTTGTTACAGGTCGTCCAATATGAGTATCATTGAGCGTCAGTTGCAGCTTTGTTTGAATAAGCTTCAACAATGGACAACTGACAATGGCTTTCGATTCTCAAAGTCAAAAACGGTCTGTATGCACTTCTGCCAGAAAAGAGGTCACCACCTAGACCCTCAGCTGTTTCTGGACAAAAGCTCGATTCCCGTGGTCGAGGAGACCAAATTTCTGGAAATTATATTTGACAGGAAGCTGTCTTTCATACCTCATTTAAAATATGTTAAAAAGAAAGGGCTAAAGGCCCTAAATATTCTCAAAGTTATTGCCAGCACAGAGTGGGGAGCAGACCGTAAGGTTATGCTCCGACTGTATCGATCTTTGATTAGATCTAAACTAGATTACGGCTCTATTGTGTATGGGTCGGCAAGCAAGACTTACTTGCAGATGCTTGATCCCATACACAACCAGGGACTTAGGCTTTGTCTTGGTGCTTTCAGAACATCTCCTGTGGAAAGTTTGTACGTCGATGCACACGAATCTAGTTTGGGTGCTAGACGTGCAAAGCTGTCTCTGCAGTATGCTACCAAGATAAAATCAATGCCAAAACACCCCACCCATAACGCTATCTTTGACAACCAATTTATGAAGTTGTTTGATGCGAAGCCAAATGCAATCTGCACATTTGGTCTTCGCATTAGGCAGCTTTTATCTGCTTCCAACATTGATCTTTCAGACATTTTGGAAACACCTTCATATTTAGTTTTTCCACCTTGGCGCATCAAACCACCTAAAATTGTGTTTGATCTCGTGCATCTGAAGAAAGATCGCACGGATCCAATTATTTATAACCAATATTTTATGGAAATAAAAGAGAAATACTGTGACTACATCCCTATTTACACGGATGGGTCACGGGATGGGAATTCTGTGGCTTGTGCCACAGTTTTTCCATCAGACAAAATAATCTCTATGAGATTGCCTGATTTGGTATCTATATTTAGTGCCGAAACTTGGGCAATTATTAAAGCCCTAGAGGAAATCAAAAACTCTAGCTCCTCTAAATTTATAATCTATACCGACTCACTTTCGTGTCTCCAGTCTTTACAATATATGAAGCTGGAACATCCGTTAATTGGGATACTGATACGAAAGTGTGTCTTTTTATCTATTAACAATAAGAATATTGTGTTTTGTTGGGTACCCAGCCATGTTGGCATCAGAGACAATGAAATGGCAGATTGTACTGCCAAGTCTGCTTTGACTTTGCCACGTGCCAATGCTGGTATTCCCTATAGTGATCTCAAACATCACGTAAATAATTATATCTTTTCTACTTGGCAAGATGATTGGAACGGTGCGGTCGCGAACAAGCTTCATTCTGTTAAGCCAGTCCTGAGAGAGTGGCAGTCCTCCTATAGGCGGTGCAGAAGGGATGAAATAGTCTTGTGTCGTGCTCGCATCAGACATACTTACATTACCCATTCATTTATTCTCAAGAAGGATCCTCCACCTCAGTGTGAGCATTGTCAGTGTACACTGACGGTGCACCATATTTTGGTGGACTGTAATCATCTGATCCATACTAGAAACGATATATTCGAAGCAAGGGATGTGGTGGAATCCTTTAGATTCCACCCTGAACTTGTACTAAAGATTTTAAAAGAAACTGGATTTTATTCCAAATTTATATTTACTTTTGTGTAATATTTGATTTGTAACATGAATTTTACCTTTATAACAAATGTGATATGTATTATTTTGTACAGCTCTTTTCACTGTCTTTGACTTGACATTTCAAATTTCATGTACCACCGCACAGCTCTATACACTATTTCAACATAACCTTTTATTTTTTATTTTTACCATTGTATGACACCCAATAGCCGATGTATTATTTGTGCTGGGGTGTCGTTAAACATACATTCAATTCAATTCAATTCAATTATGCAACGACATAAAAATGAAACGACTTACCAATAAATATAAATTTGAAAATATTAATTTGTTTAAATATTTTTCAAACAATGATACAACGTTAAATTGCAAATAGAATTTTGAAAACCACGAGTTATGACTTTAATCGTTGTAAAGCATGAGTTATGACGTTATGCGTATGTAGATATCGTCCAGCATCGGGGTGCTAGGCAGATGCATCTAGCACCGTGCAAAAGCTGGCTAATTCAGTCCAGTGGGCAAGAAAAGCCAATTCCAACCTGAGGGAGAAAATGCTTTTGGTAATGGCAATGTCCCCTGTTCTTTCGCCCATAGAACAATTTTCACTCCTGTCACGGGGATCCTATAATACCCGTAACTGAATGAAACACGATTATCCAAATATCTCTCCTAACTGTATATCTATTAGATCTCTCTGTATCGGGCAGTATATACCCGCGTGGCTCGTCTCTAGGTATGAACAGAGATAAGATCTTATATAAAGTATATATAATATAGCACGTTTAGTTCACTAGAAAACACAACAAAAACACAATACACTTTGGAATCTGTATTAATACTACGCTGACAAATGTACTGCCGCAGTAGTTAATTAACAACAACAATATAATAACCCAGAACTGATCACTTAATTAGTTAATCACTAGGTGTCTAGTTTATACAATATTCTAGTCACTTCACCATGACACAACACCCACACGTGTGATAATTGAGAAACGCTTCCAGGGGAACTTAACTGGTAAAGGAATTACAACTCTATTCCTAACTGGTTAATTTTTAATTAACCCTTAACTACTCATTCAGTAACCTTGTAATACAGAATTAATACTGGTACCTATCACAATAAAGACAATAACCTACAGTTTACCTAGGTCCTCTAGGATGACTGGCTAAGCTTTAATAATTTTAGACAGTGAGCCTACAGTTTACTGCGTCAGATTACCGGCAGCACCGTCTAAATAATATTGGTATAATACAGTATTAAAATATTTAAAGTCACATCAATCACATCAAGGTTATACAACAGAGCAGAAATAATATTTACCAAGTCCAAACGGACGCGTTCCCTCGAAGCCTTCCAATATGTTTCTCCCCGATATCTCTAAAACCCTAGCTATTTATTATAAAATCCCAGTATCGCCTGGGGGTACATCGCGGCACCGAATAACTACAAGTGATATTTCCACAGCGACCAAGACGACAATTTTCCTTAGATGGCCAGACTTGCTGACGCCTAGTTCGCCGGCAATACCCCGATCGTACCGAACTAGCGGAGGTATTACGTAACTACTGGCCACATGGCCTCCGCACCTCGACTGGGTGTGTATTAGGCACAGCTCGACCACGGTCGCGCGAAGGTATTACGTAACAAAGTGCACACCTGGGCTTAAGTGCATATTGGAACTGCACACGGCCCTCTAAAACAATTAATATCGCCACAGGCGACAACAAAATTAAGAGCATGTTCCGTCACACACCCCCACCTCAAAAAGGATATTTCCTCTACTCTAGGAATAGGGAAATATACTACATTTAAAACAACTGTGCGTTAACCGACGCATCCAGGCATTTATAACACATAGTAATAAGGTGACTACCAGTAATCACACTGAGTCTCTGAGTCCCTGGTATACAAATAAAATATATAAAAACAAAACAGAAATCAAGAATGTCAACACATTATCATAACGTTCAACTTCGGGACAGGGCATCAGCGATTACATTGGATGTGCCTTTGATATGTTCAATGGTAATTGGGAATTCCTGCAGAAGAAGACTCCATCTCAAAACTCTCTAGTTGGTGGCTTTCATTCTGTGAATGAAAGTGTGCGGATTATGGTCCGTAAAGACCACCACTTGATGCACTGCCGATTTCACGTAGATCTGAAAATGCTTCAGAGCTTGTACCATAGCCAAAGCTTCCTTCTCTATAGTGGAATAGTTCACCTGGTGGTTGTGAAACTTTTTGGAGAAGAAACTTAAAGGATGGTCCAGTCCATTTTCGTCTTCTTGGAACAGCACAGCTCCAGCGCCTACGTCACTGGCATCCACAGCCAGCTTGAACGACATTGGTGTCTGGTGCTGCCATCACGGGAGACGAGGAGAGCATCTGCTTGAGACGGTTGAATGACTTCTCGCATTCATCTGACCACTGGAACTTCGTTTCCTTCTTTTTCAGTGTCGCACGTTTTCCAGGTTTTCTCAGATAGGCATGCTGTCGAATCGGTGTAGCGTTGGGTTCCAAGCGCACAGCCTGGCTTAAGGTGTTGGTAACCGTTGGAAGGTCGTGACAAATGGAAACATTGTCTTATATCAGCGTAGTCAGCTTTGCTCGCTGGGGGCTCAAGTCTGCTAGAATCTGGCTGTTGGTTAATTTGATCTCTGCAGTCTTGACGTCATCACAGGAAATTGAGTGACTCTCAATTTGGACCGGTAACTCTGGAACTATCGACAGTCTGTCAAAATAACCTTTTAGCAAATTGATGTGACAATACCTACTTTTCCTAACCCTATCAGGAGTGTTTGTCACATACCCTGTCTCATTAACCCGTTTGCGCACAACATAGGGCCCGAAATACCTGTTCTGCACAGAACCCCGTTTAATGGGAAGGTACAGCAGCACCTTATCCCCTGGTTTAAATTCCCGACTCCTAGCCTTCTTATCAAACACTGATTTTATTTTGCTCTGAGCATGGTTCATTCGCTTCCTAGCTAGTTCGGTCGCCTGCCACCTCCTGTCTCTAACTCTCTTATTCATTAATACTCTCGTCCATATCATAACCTGACATCTGATCCTCCTTCTCACCCTCAGTTAACAATGTAGTGCGAGCTGGCAACAAATGTGGATCAGCCCCCTGCTCTAGGATTAAATCTTGTCTATTACAAGGTAAGGCCCCTCTATCAAACACAACTGGTTCATTTACCCTCTGCGGGAGGTCAATAGGTTCCACCACATTTAGTTCCTCAGTTGACTTATCTACCATTTTACTGATAACCTCATCCACTCCAATTTCATGGCTCACACACGTATCAGACAAATCACAAATATCCTCTGGGTCTCGTGCTACCCTTCTGGCCATAGCCCTAGTCTTTACACACGCAGAATATCTAATCTCATGAACCTCACTCTCTTCTATTGGTAAAGGGCTGTCTTTAATTAACAATTGGTCACATTTCGGCTGACAACACTGACTAGTCAAATCATTACCCAACAAAACTCCTATGTTTTCAACAGGCAAGTCTTTTACGACACACATAATGACTGGTCCCGTCACAAACTTCGAACACAAGAACACGTTATGTAACAGGACAACCATATGTTCTGCAGTAACCGAGGTTAAAGCCAAACTACGTCCTGTATCTGAATTCTCAATACAGCTAAACACTCTGACGTTATCAGCATCTGACTACACCCGGTATCTCGATAGATTGATATTGCCTTAGGACTCAATTCTTGTTTCACATCACAAACCATACCAGTGGACACATACGGGTTTATTTTCTCTGCCATGGGACTAACCATTAACTCTCTCGCTAACGGAGCTGACCTCACTAAACCGACCACGTGCGCATTATCGCGTTTCCTTTTAAAACAGTCCCCGACAAGATGGTTATCCTTTTTACAGTAACTGCAATGTGGACAAAAAGTTCGTGCATTGGCTGATAATGCAGGTTTATCCTTACTTTGTCCCCCAGGTGCATTCCTTGCCTGACTAGCTGACCAACTAGATGACTCTCCCCGATAGTTACTTTCCCGGGAAAAACCAGGCTGAAATTTCTTCTTATCACCCTGTTGTAAAGAGCTACCCTGTACTGCCTGAGCTTTGTGTATTAACACGTAGTCATCTGCCACTATGCCTGCCTCCTCTATCTTTTTGACATCACGATCCTCTAAATGAATACGTAAGCTAACTGGTAATCCATTTTTAATGTCCTGTAAGATCAACAACTCTCGTAACTCGGTATATGACTCTACCTGATGAGACACCACCCATTTATCAAACATCCCTGCCTTCTTAGCCACAAACTCACTATAAGACTGACCCTGCGTCTTTCTCAACTCGCTATACCGTAAACGATAATCCTCAGGTCGTAATTCATACGCCCTCAACACTGCCGCCTTAACTAGGTCGTACTGACTTGCTCGCTCATCACTCATTGAATTATAAGCTACACTAGCCTTCCTCTTAAACTTAGACACGGCTAACAATGTCCACTTAGACTGCGGCCAATTTAGCTGCTTAGCGGCCCGTTCAAAAAGTTGGAAGAACATATCTACCTCCTGGTCATCAAATACAGGCACTGATCTATAAGCCTCCGACATGTTAAACCCATTTCCTGCTTCTCGTCTAACTTCTTCAGTATTCAATTTTAACTCGTGTTCCACTTTTAATTTTGCTAACTGGAATTCTCTATCCCTCTCTTCTCTTTCTCTCTCTCTCTCCCTCTCTCTATCTTCTGTATCTCTATCCCTCTCTTCTCTTTCTCTCTCTCTATCTTCTTTTTCTCTATCCCTCTCTTCTCTTTCTCTCTCTCTATCTAATGCACGTTCTTCTCTTTCGTACTCACGTTTTTTAAAAGCTAATTGTTGTTCCACACTTAACTCATTTATCTCTATCTCTTGAACAATCTCACTGTCTTCCATAACAGGCCTATCACCAAAAACTTCCTGGATAATAATTGTCTTTATATCACCTAAGGTTTTAGCTGATGTTAAATCAATTTCTCGCTCACCCGCGATTTCAACTAATTCGGCCTTACGTGCTCGCTTAATCTCCACTACACTGAGCGTAGGCCTATCCAGCAAATTCTTATCCATGTTTAGGATATGACGCACTTATTATTAATTAATTTTCTAGTGAACAACGTTGCTACTTCTAGTTATTTGTAAAAATAATTTATAAAGCCCCCATTTACAAACAATACTTTTTTAAATATGCATGTCCCGTTTCAGATCCCGGACGAGCGCCCCAGTTTTCACTCCTGTCACGGGGATCCTATAATACCCGTAACTGAATGTAACTGTATATCTATTAGATCTCTCTGTATCGGGCAGTATATACCCGCGTGGCTCGTCTGTAGGTATGAACAGAGATAAGATCTTATATAAAGTATATGTAATATAGCACGTTTAGTTCACTAGAAAACACAACAAAAACACAATACACTTTGGAATCTGTATTAATACTATGCTGACAAATGTACTGCCGCAGTAGTTAATTAACAGCAACAATATAATAACCCAGAACTGATCACTTAATTAGTTAATCACTAGGTGTCTAGTTTATACAATATTCTAGTCACTTCACCGTGACACAACACCCACACGTGTGATAATTGAGAAACGCTTCCAGGGGAACTTAATTGGTAAAGGAATTACAACTCTATTCCTAACTGGTTAATTTTTAATTAACCCTTAACTACTCATTCAGTAACCTTGTAATACAGAATTAATACTGGTACCTGTCACAATAAAGACAATAACCTACAGTTTACCTAGGTCCTCTAGGATGACTGGCTAAGCTTTAATAATTTTAGACAGTGAGCCTACAGTTTACTGCGTCAGATTACCGGCAGCACCGTCTAAATAATATTGGCATAATACAGTATTAAAATATTTAAAGTCACATCAATCACATCAAGGTTATACAACAGAGCAGAAATAATATTTACCAAGTCCAAACAGACGCGTTCCCTCGAAGCCTTCCAATATGTTTCTCCCCGATATCTCTAAAACCCTAGCTATTTATTATAAAATCCCAGTATCGCCTGGGGGTACATCGCGGCACCGAATACCTACAAGTGATATTTCCACATCGACCAAGACGACAATTTTCCTTAGATGGCCAGACTTGTTGACGGCTAGTTCGCCGGCAATACCCCGATCGTACCGAACTAGCGGAGGTATTACGTAACTACTGGCCACATGGCCTCCGCACCTGGGCTGGGTGTGTATTAGGCACAGCTCGACCACGGTCGCGCGGAGGTATTACGTAACAAAGTGCACACCTGGGCTTAAGTGCATATTGGAACTGCACACGGCCCTCTAAAACAATTAATATCGCCACAGGCGAAAACAAAATTAAGAGCATGTTCCGTCACAAACACGTATGGGATATCCTTGGTAGACGTCAACAACAACCACGAACGCTCCTAGAATTAGTTAGGGCACTGCAGGAAGAGTGGCATCGGGTTCCACAAATGATAAGCCGTTTGATAAAAACTATGCAACAAAGGTGTTATGCATGTATTGAAGCTAGTGGCGTCTAACACGATATTCACGATATTGATATCTTCTGTTATTCATGACTCCACCGCTGACAGTCATTACATTTATTATGAGACATATTTGGTATTTTAAAACCAATGAAATCCAGTGCACATGTAAGTCATATATGTCTATGTCAATGTTCAAATAAATGTTGAAACTATTTCAATGTTACAGAGTTTTTGGTAATTTTTGTTGTGACCATGTGACACCTCAGGTGTTTTTGATTTTTGTTTGATCAACACGAAAACACAAAATGGATATCTGTCAATATCTGTTCATTACTAAAACTACAATCGCAATTCTGACGACCGATCGTTAACTTGCTATGATTTTAAAAACTACAGAATTGAATCCCAGTCATTCTAGTCTAAACAGACAAAAAAAAACCCATATGAGAAACCTACAGAGGACCTAATAATCTAATATATCGTGGGTTCTTTTTTAAAGAACATTCCCCATAGAAACATTCGTAACAATAGCACCATCACTGGTCCTGTCGAGTATAGTAAATAAATATTGATTTGATCGCAGTAATAACCAATCATAGACTCCTGAAGTAAATTAATAAAACACGAACAGCTAGAGGATCAAACAGTGTACGTATTCGACGCAAACCATTTCACTAGTAAGACAAGTTTTTATTTTAAAACAGTCGAATACAGCAGACAAAGCTACAGAATAAGGACGCATAAGGAAGCATATGCATCCACCTTACAACAAATATGTTGTTAATTTTATTTGCGGCGATGGTTGTTCATATTAGCGGTAAGTTTCTACAGTAGAATTTCGCTATATATTTATTAAATTAAATTTTAATTTTGGCTTTTTAATTAAGTTTGAAAGTGTGAGAGTGTGGGGCCAATCGGCCACTTTGTGGTGTTAGCTATCTTGAGATGATGGAAGGAAGGAAGGACATGTTTTATTTAATGACGCACTCAGCACATTTTATTTGCGGTAATATGGCGTCGGACATATGGTTAAGGACCACACATATATTGAGGGAGGAATCCCGCTGTCGACACTTCATGGGCTACTTTTTTTGATTAGCAGAAAGGGATTTTTTTTTATACAACATCCCATAGACAGGATAGTAAATACCACGGCCTTTGATGTACCAGTCGTGGTGCACTGGCTGGAGTGATAAATTGAGATGATGGAAATTTCAATGCAGAGACTGTATTTAATTCAGGGAGTATAGATTTGTATCGTGTCAATATTTTGTAAATTATTTATATTAGATGTAATAAATTAAATGCATTAATTTTTATGCAGATACATTTTATGTATTGTTGCATATATACCACAACACTGGTGTAATACAACTAATGTAGTGGCTTACACAACATAATATATTGTGTTTCCCATACCGGTGATATAACAAGCTGAAACCGATTTCCAATGAACTGTCATGGTGTCTATGTTTTATTTATTTATTATTTATTTTTTAAATTAAGGTTGTAGTTGTTAAAATCTTGTACACCCTGGCGAACATGGTGTAATTGGTTAATTTGATAAAATAAAGCGTGCTAACTTTTATAATTGGTTAATATATAAGAATATTTCCTTGAATTGGATGGGTAGTTAAAGGCATCAAACTAACCTAAACATTTCTCAATTTCTGATATTAAAAAATGGTACCAAACTTGATTTACGTCATCAGGCAAGATGTCAAACTGTTAAACAAACAAGTGGAACCAAGATATAGAATTCATAAACTGCTGGCTTTTACTTTTCCAAATCTGCCTATTAATGAAACAAGCAGTGAACGTTTGACAAAATTGCTGGGTTTTTTTTTACCCAATGAGTTTGATGGCCATGCTCTGATCGAAGCAGGTAACAAACCACCCACATGTCATTCAATTGAGGAACATGTAAAACACATTATTCAACATAGTTTTTGGAAATGCATCTCCATAAAGATACCAAAATGCAAATAAGGAGGAAAAAACACAAGGCCAGTTTGAAAAAACTAATATTGATATAAATACCGTCCCATACAGAAGTATGGTTCCGTGTTATTAAATTTAATGACAACAAACAGTGCTCGTGTCATCCTTGGATAGTGGACATGTGAACCAGCTAAATGATTTTTATGTTACTTATATACTTCAACTTAATCAAATGAAGGTATTAAAAACGCCAGGTGAAATATATTCCAACACGAATAGAAGAAAATTCTTGCACCCATCAAGGGCGCCTTCGAGTAACACGTGGGCAGCTGTTTTGTCAATTATACATTTGGGTACAGTAAAGCACTCAACACATTAACAGTGATCTGACATCTGTATCCAGTTAACTTATGTAACCATTAAAACAACGTTTATAACTGTCCTAGGCCTATTGGCTGGGTTGCATTTGTTGTGCTCCTAGCTTGGCTAGCCTATCTGCTTTGTCATTTCCTGGAATCCATCGTAGTGCCACTCGTCTTTCCTCTGCAAGTTCTTGGATACCTTCCATGAGATGAGGAAGTCTTACCCGTGCTAAGGCATGCAGGACTGAAGGCGCATCTGACATAACGAAGACTTGTTGACATTCATCTTAATCATGGTAGCGGCCTGCATTAGGTCTTGGCACTTTGCATTATAGTTGGAACTGTAGGTATCGGTTGGGATGTCCGCTTTGGAGAGATTTCATGAGGGAGATTTGAGAAACACCCCTACATCTCCATTGGTCACAGCATTTGTTGATGAACCATCCGTACATGCATGTATCCAGGATTCTTCTAGGAACTGCTCATTGGTCATGACCTTAGTCAACGAACATTTGAAAATGTCACCTTGGGAGCCTCCTGAGGTTACTTGTGGGACGGATATGCTGACCTGTAGGTTAGCTTCTTCGAAGTTCCATGTTTGTGGGAGATCTGCTGGACTAATTTTAATAGTCTCTGTTACATGGTTGGCTTCATGCTCTTTGGTAGTCACCGACTTTGGTGGGTGAAACTACTGCGTTTGAGATGGTTCTTTTTCACACACACGTTCTGTTTCATTGGATCTTGGCATCTCTCATCTCTCTCATTGCTGTATTGCAGCAGTTTTTTCCATGTCGTTAATGGATGTAGACTTCATAGTTCCTGTTATGATTTGCTAAGCTTGATTCTGAACCTAGTTAGTCCTGCAGCAGAGGCCCCCAAAAGTGAAGTGTACCGGGGCCGGAAGTATAACATTTGTCACCATGGTGGAAATTAATCTCTTGGGTACAGAGTTCATGAAAATATAAGATGACATTTTCTAAAGTTGGTGGGAACAAGATGGCGGCCATTTTGGAAATATAATTGTATATGTTTAGAACTACAACACCTAAAAATGTGATCTTGGCATCAAAGCTGATGTTTGTGGAGTCAATCAGTTAATCAAAACGGTGTGTTATACTGTCAGATAATTGGTTGTCAAACAGTTAAAATGGCTGATGAAAATGGCGGTGTGTTTGGCATAAAAATCTAATAATTTGTGTTGAAAAGACACCTTTTATGTTAAAATTAAATTTTAATGGTTGATAACTTTAATTGTGTTGAAGAATACTACAACAAAATGTAACTTAAATTTTAACTTTTCGTCTAAAATGATAAATCAAGATGAGCTATATGTGCTATACTCATTGAATAAGCATTGTTGTCATTATAGAGCTATTAGCACTCACAAGTTACCACAACTACAATATCAAACCGTGAATTAATTAATAATAAATATATACTGAGTACACAGTGCTATGCATACTACTGTCCTCATATCCACATACTAGTTATCATCTGGTACACTGGTGGCTTCATCTCGGTATCATCCTCACACACAACATAATTATCCCGTTCATGAATTGCCTGGTGTTGTGCATGATTATCCATTGTCAAAGCATGATCACTTTGAAGAACAAGAAATGGGCAGTCACTTTCGTATCAGGTTGTTCAGCAATTATGGGTGACATCAAACCTGGTTCATTTAGCTTTGGTACCACATACCCATATGTTTTTTCAAAGCCACTCTTGTTAGCATTTCGAAACTCACGTTTGGGTGTTGTGACATCTCGCGATGTCATCAGCCGGTAGAGGCATCACTGCTATGTAGGTTAACGCTGTCTTCATTTCGGGTAGCTTATTACATTTTGGTGAATTCCATCGTGAATTATGGGACATTTGATCAATGATTCTCAAATTGTGGGAGAAATTTTTTAAAATTTAAATAACATATAATGGTGTGGTCTATCACATATTAAATGGAATGCAGACTGCACTGATACCAGTCGAAAAACACGATGCCCTTGAATGAGGATTCCACCAAGTTTGATTTCGAGAATACACTTGATGGGTAGGGTTTAAAAAACTGATGAAACAGACTATTTGAATTAACTGATCCAACATTGCTGAACATCCTGGTGTGCCCCAGTCGACCCCTTTTATATACACATGCACTTCAAAGTACTCATGTCTTGCTATTAGCGCTTGCTGTAACCTCACCGTGGTGCAGGGGTGTAACATTCTCTTTGATAATGGCCAATACAGCACAAATAAATGTTGAGTAAAAGTCAGTATCTATCTATGATATTTGTGTTTTTACATGGTTCTTTACACTGTCTTTTTGTTTAAATCTTGAATTTTTATATTGATGTTGATATCACTTTATTTGTTTTCATTGCCATAGTTTGACACCCAATAGCCGATGTATTATTCGTGCTGGGGTGTCGTTAAACATTCATTCATTCATTCATGATATTAGACAACCTTGCACAGCACCATGCAGATTTATCCAAGGGATGCATTATATAATTTTGTTGCATGTGTAGATCCACCAACACAATTTATATCAATTGAGTTAAAGTATGTTTTGTTCAACAACATCACTGGAGCAAATTGATTTATAAATCATTGGCTATTGGATATCAAACATTTGGTAATTTTAACAGATATGTATTTTTCCAATAGTAGCAAGGGATCTTTTATGTGCACCATCCCACATCTTTTGATATACCAGTCGTGGTGCACTGACTGGAACGGAAAATACTGTTAATGAGCCCACCGACGGATCGATCCAAAACCGACCGCGCATCAGGCGAGCGCTTTCCCACGGGGCTACGTCCCACCCTGTCAGTTGAGAGTGACACTGAGAAAAGTAGTATGTACCATGAGATTATTATGTACCATGCATTATGTATAACACATTGATGTCGTTTTGTGAACAACCCTCAAGGTTTTTATACCATAATTATCGTCCTTTTAGTCAGCAATTAGTCAACACCATATCTGATAGTATTAGAAACAGTTTTAATGAACTCATTGCGCCCATAAACATCTGTGTTTACACCAAGATCACATTTCCAAGTGCTGTAGTTCTGAGGCTATACAGTTTTGATGATGAACTGGCGGCCATTTTGAAAAACGACCTCCATCTTGTTCGCACCAACTTTAGAAAATCTCATCTTATATTTTCATGAACTCCACACCCTAGATATTAATTACAGCCATAGTGACAGATGTCATACTTCCGGCTCCGGTTACTAAAAAATTAAGGCCCTTTTTATCCTTTGCTGCAGGACTATTAGAGTTTGCTGGTTTGTCTTTGCTGTCGTTGAGCAGGCTGTTGAATCGTATTCGACATATGGTTCCTTCATATACTCTCTTGAGGATCCACTCATTTGCTCTACCAGCTGATTCCTGCTAGTTTCCGCATAATGGCTAGCTTATTTCTAGCTTTTGTTTCTGCTTCTGTTTTTTTCTCCTAGTTTGCTCAGTTTATATGTAAATTGTTACATAATATACTCAGCGTCGCTACTGAAGGGTCACTCATATTGTTAGTACTACACGTTAACGACACCCATGTCTGAAATTCTGTACATTTTAACGCACACTTCAGTTGAAAATGCGTCGTGTTTTGACTAATGTTGAGAAGGGCAATGGGGTAGGTCAGATACAGGTTGAACACAGTGAACGAGAAGTCGCAAGGCACTTTAATGTCAGTCAGAGTGTGAATGGGAGATCCGTTTCCTATGCACAAATACCAAGGTCAGCATTAAGCAAAGCAAAAGCACGACGCATTTTCAATTGAAGTGTGCGTGAATATGTGGATGGCAATCATGCACACTTTTATACCCATGGTGAAAACGCATTGTACGGGCACAACATACAGAATGTCAGATATGGATGCGTTGAGACCACCCATTTGTACATGTGTTTACATAACCTTTACCATTCTGTTCTAACCGGAAGTACCATTACTCATATTGAAATCCAAATGCTATTTAGGAAACCTCACTCTAGGCATATTCCACGAAGGCCATACATTCGTTCTTTTATAATTAGTGTGTTGGACGGGCATCGTTAACATGTGTAGTACTAACAATACGAGTGACCCTTCAATGGTGACGCTGAGTATATTAAACTAATCAGTTACATTCATAATAATCAGGAGTATGCCTCGTATCTATGCTGTTATGAGATATGTTTTTTTTGTAAATCCCTATAGTCGAAGATATGAAAAACGTATTAAAACCACAACTTCTCCATTTTAACCTCAACTGACCCTAAAGGTAGTACTAAACCAAATAACTTCCGGCTCAGTCAAAGTTCGAGGTGCATCGAACTTTTGATAAAGAAGTTCAACACCACAAGTCCTGTGGTTGGTGATACACGTGAGTGTGTTGCTTGTAAAAATAAATAGTTTCATCTGGGCAAAAAATGTATGGAATTTTATTTCATCTAGTACTACTCTGTCAAGTAGCCTTATGCTTAAAACATGTATGGGGTACCTTTAAAAAAAGTACTCGGATTTTGTGCGGAACTAGGGTAGTCATAGACTCTACGCGTTATATCAGAATGAATGAATTAATTAATTAATCTTTAACGACACCCCAGCACGAAAAACACATCGGCTATTGGGTGTCAAACTATGGTAATTCAAAACATGAATGAATGAATGTTTAACGACACCCCAGCACGAAAAATACATCGGCTATTGGGTGTCAAACTATGGTAATTCCAAACATGAATGAATGAATGAATGAATGAATGTTTAACGACACCCCAGCACGAAAAATACATCGGCTATTGGGTGTCAAACTATAGTAATGGGAAAAACAAAGTGATGATCAACATCATTATAAACATTCAACAGTTAAATAAAAACACAGTGTAAAGAACTGTAAAGATACAAATATCACAGATAGATATAATTAAACTTTTGAATAAAATTCAGCATCGCGTAAAAACTTCAATAAAAATCGAAATGATTCCATCACATTTCTTTGTCCAAATAAATCTTTTCGAGTTCCTGACAACTGCTTACACTCCACCAAAATGTGACGCACAGTCAGAGTACACTGACAGTGCTCACACTGAGGTGGAGGATTCAGAACATGAAGTGATGATCAACATCAATATAAAAATTCAAAAGTCAAATAAAACACAGTGTAACGAACTGTGCAAAAATACAAATATCACAGGTATATAAAATACAAATTTAGAGTAAAAGTCAATATCACGTAAAAATTGTAAAACTCATTCTGGATGGAATCGAAATGATTCCATCACACTTCTCTGACCAAATATATCTTTTCGAGTTTCTATCAGAAAGTTACACTCAACCAAAATGTGACGCACCGTCAAAGTTGTTATCTCAGAAATGAGCAGCTTGACACCCATTTTTCTTATTCACTTTAAGGGTGAGGGGTGGTAGTATTTATATCTGTGGCGTTTATTCCGATTGATACGCTGCAGGTAGGAGTTTTACTATTGTCGTCTATGGGATTTGATTTGGTAGTATACACCCTATATGGCTTCTAAAATTAGCTCCAGAGGTCAAAATTGCATAAGTATCTTCACTCATCGTAAATTTCAATAAACATGGGTACCAATTTCTAACAAAATACTCACATAATTTGTTGGGTCATTTTAGGAAATCTTTTAGACAGTTATGTACATACTGTTTTAAATATGTATCATATATATTTTTATATTAAGATTCTCCATAATTTGCATATATATATATATATATATATATATATATATATATATATGTAAAACTATATCTATAATATAATATACAAAGCCGTTTTAACAACTTTCGATCGTTCTGATCGCATGTCATCTTTAGATGTGTACTGCCGACCACTGTCTTTACACTTACCCTATGCCACATTCCACAAAGATAGATATATATGTATATGTATATATTATATACATATACATACACATACACATATACATACACACACACACACACACACACACACACACACACACATATATATATATCGAGGGGTTAGTGCCAGAACCCATTATATGGTGAATTATACAAAAATGAGTTAATCACCTTGTCAGCATCATGGGAATGTGTATTATCATTTCACAATGTCTCATTCAAATCAATCATTTATTTATGCATCAGAACCCAAACCAATTATCTTTTATGTCCATTTCCACAAAAGGCCAAAACCATGTTTTCAGCACTACCTTATTCTGTCTCTAGAATTTTGTAGTATCACCCATAGCTGACAGACATAGCACGTTAGCTCACAACACTGGATTGTGGTGAGCTGTAAACTGTCTGAGAAGATTGAATCCTAGGTGCCATACCGCATGACACGTTAATGACACATGCTAGCTCTAAGTGTTTACATCCAGCAATGGTGTTTTATCACAGGGGATAACCGCATGCGGGTAACTGTAGTTACTCGCATCCAAGATGGCGATGAACGCAAATGATGAGTATTAATCAATGTGAATTTCCATTCTTAACATGCATTTTTGAGATATTCATATATCACCTTGTCAGCATCATGGGAATGTGTACTGACATTGTGAAATGATAGTACACATTCCCATGATGCTGACAAGGTGATATATGAATATCTCAAAAATGCATATATAAAATATGCATTTTTGAAGCATACGTTTAAAAAAAAAAGTATTTGGGAATTAAATAACGGGCATCAAAAATCGCGTGTGATGTTGGTAACTGAAAGTTTCAACATCATAAGGATGTGGGTATCTGTTACGGTTGGATGAGGGTAACTGTTCGATGCAGAATGCCGTTCAAATCACAAATAATTCAAAATTGGGTGATTGATTACTTTATTTTGAATATAAGACGAAATGACTCGACGGTAAAGTCATACTATAATATAGCTTTATGTTTTTATAGTCTTCTTGTATTAACTTTCAAGATTGAAATAGTCCGACATATTACCCAAACTCTGAAAGATGAATGGACAATGACCCCCAAACGAAAATTTAATGTTAGATGATACCAAAGTTAAAATTAAAATATACTCCCAATATTTACCGAATCACGTAGGCCTACGCACGCACGCTTTCCATTCACTTTTGTATTTTGTTGTTGGACATCAAAATGCCCCGGCAAGGGAGAATAAAAAACAAAAATAAAACAAAACAAAAAACAACAAAACCCCCCACAAAAAAACAACTTAGCTCGTCAGCAGCCAAATGAAGTAGCCACGACATGACGTTATTTTCCCCCTTTTAACGCCACATAACGTTTGGCGCTACACCCATCAACACCCTCGAGCGTTACGTAATATTTGAATGGCCCCAGTGTACATTTTGATGGGGTGTGTTAAAATAGTATTGCCTCGGACGGAGGATGTATCGCACAAATAGCACATGTAATAATCTAAAAAAAGAAAATAAAGGGACAAACATAAGAATGTTTTTTACTAATTGTTTCTAGACGCATATGGCGACTATTAGTTATGAAGAGATAACTACTGCAGATACTCTCATCCTACAGTTACGCTCATCATTGCAGTTACCCGCATCCCTTTAGTCAGATACCCACATCTCATCAGAAGCTGACTAGAGAGTTACCTACATCACCATTTCGAAGTTACATTCATCATGGCTAACTTTGTGATTTCATTATCAGCCGAATAACACAACTTATCCTTAGTTCATTGATTCAAAATATATTCATACTAAAGCAACTGCCGATATGCTCTAATACAATGTGAATGTAATGCTTAGAAATACGGAAATTCACATTGATTAATACTCTTCGTGTGCCTCCTCCGCCATACTGGATGCGAGTATCTACAGTTACCCGCATGCGGTTATCCCCTGTGTTTATGTAAACTATCTCTGGCTGGGTGTTTTGGCTTACAAAGAAATAACGCTGGCAGAGGTAGCTAGAATTAATTGTTTACGCATCACAATGACCGGTCCGTTGGTGGTAATCTGAGATGGACTGCCGACAATGGGGCCACCCCAAGTGTCGAAATTCCTCACAGAGAGGACATATGATAACTATGGTTTAAACAACTTCCGGGGTCTGGATTGAAAATTAACGTTGCGGAAAGACACTGGCTTAAGATGTGATAATAATCCAGCTCAGATTTCAAGACATCACTTACCGGATTCGTTTCGAGTTGTGCTGTGTCATAGCCAGCTTTGTTTTGTAGATCCATATAGTCACGATCACGGGACACATACACCTTCCCACCCCCGCCATACTGAATTCTTAGGGGAACACAAATAACAGTTAAAACTTGATACACAACTATCCACAAGCACCAAACGCCTAGAGTTTGAGGATTTAAAATAATAACGCACTGAACATGGAATAGGTGATTTTAACAATTCACTTGCCATAGTAAAACACCTACCAGCCCTTCTCCTGTGTGTACTGTACGCTGGTGCTAATAATACTAGAACATAAAACCAGAATCCAACATGACCAAAACACTTTTATAATCACTCTAATAATTAGCATGCAATTTGTAAAATATTTGTGCACATACCATGTTAAAACTATCCCAGTAAATTAATTCAATTTAATGTACAACTGCAATGCATCTACAGTTCACCTGAGGTTGAAATTTGTTTAAGACAAAATTTAAAAATACAAACTTTACTTTCTACAAAATTGGGGATTTCTAATTAACACATTTATTTGATCTCAAATGCCACGAGACACCCTACGTTTTGCTGGTAAAATAAAATGCAAGGTACCACATGTTATATGTGTTTCCTGAGTAAATCGATACATTGTTTTTATCAGATAAATGTTTATTACAAAATGTTTACATTATCAACAATGAAATCTAATTTTGTGGATTTGACTGTTGACCATTTGCGTTTCGCCTACAGTGTATTACTAAGAATAACACATGTTTGAGTACCAGTGTCAATAAAATGGCGAGATTTATTAGGAATCGTTTTTATCTGTTCAAGTATAGGCTAGAAGGCATTAAAAATATCATGTCAATAAACCCTAACGCGGCATATATATATATATATATATATATATATATATATATATATATATATATTGTTTATTGGGGGTGGAGTGGAGATAGAGGGCACTGCTTTTACACATGTTATGGGGTGACATGCAATTTAAAAGTTGGTATTGTGAAAAAAGAGGTATATTCGAGAAGGCAAGATCCTCTTGTGCCCAATCCCAGTGCATATATGTGCAATATAAAGTATATCAATCAATAGATTTTGATTTCAACACAGGTACCTTTAGTAGTATTACTTGCATATTTAAAATGTACTGAACAAAATGAATCAAGGGACAGTAGAATTGTGGTAATTATTTGCTAATGTCCTATTATTTTAGTAAGTTTTTATCACATATAACTTCTAAACATTGTTTCAGTAACATCTGACCTATGTTACATGCAAACATCTTACACACGATAAGATTTTTGTAAAACCTGTTTAAATCATTAAGTTGAAGAACATTTGTTTTAGAACATGTCAAAACGTAGACACTTTAGAACGAGTGAAAACTTTTAAGGAAAAATGCCGAATATAGTTACTGGCCCTGTATTCATTTTGTTTTGTTCAATTACTGTGTATTAAAAATCATTAAACGTATTAACTTATCTTAACGGTTGATTATTAATTCAGTCAGTAGCTCAACACTACAGATGGAGCAGTTTACTCTGATAGCTTACATTTCGTGTTTAATTAGTGTAATAAATATATCTGTTATAACTGGTATGATAGCTTACATTTCATGTAATAATTAGTATAACAAATATATGTTATAACTGGTTTTAAGGCTTTGCTTTGTTTGACAAATTGTTTTTCTAAAGTTATTAAGAGCTTCTAGCAACCTGCTACAATACCAGGCAGCCCAATTCACCATCTCGGTGTAGGATAAGGTTACTGTGCACACAGCTGGAAACACCCATGACCCGTTCCAGTGTCTGCCATCCAAAGATAATTTCTTATTGTTTACAATTACTTCCTGCCGCCAGAACATTTTCAAAGTATTAACAACACAGACCCAATTAGGTGTCTCGGAGCTGCTGCGAAATTAAACGTTTACTGTATGCTACGTGGAATCACTGCAAGATAACATTATTCTTGACTCGAGATTTCACACAATTCAGTTTGATGAAACAATAACTTAAATTTACTGGGTTTGTGCCACGAACTAATTTATCAAATAGTTTTTGCTTTATCTTATCTTAAAAAACAAACATACCTGAAAGTAATATATATGTCTTTTTAATCCCACGAGCCTTGGCTCGGTCATACGAAGAATAATGTATACATATTTGATATTCTTTAATATCGATCGCCTCCGCGTTTCAATAAAGCAAAATCAATACGAGTAGCGATATTTTAACTACAATCAATAACACTGATCCTAGTATAGTGATCATTTTAAGTTGCAATTGTATTCTTATTTCTATCATAGTTTTATGTTGCAATTGCTTTGTATTACTATTATTAAGAGTATTTATATTATGAACATGGCCTTAATTCACTGAGTTAATGAGAGGGAACCAGGTAAAAATAACTATTTTTCATTGTTTATTATAAATGTATAATTGATGGCCATACCGAACACAAATAATAATAAATGTCATTTTGAAAGTATTTGTAAGACAATGTAGACCTCGTGTTATCCATTTCAGTGTCTTAAATCCGTATCAGTTAAAGGTACATAGTTCTATAAAACGTTGTATGGTAGTTCTTGTTGGAGCGTAGTTTCTTGCTGAGGATTATAATATATATATGATTTATGATGAAGCTAGATTTTGTAAAGTACATATTATTTAATTGTCGGGTGTGTGACAATTCACGACACTTCAGTTGATCCTTACTTAAATATTTATTGATGTTCAGATAAGATGTGAATATTTTTTGAATCTGGGGTGGCCGGACGAATTTATACTTTCCGCATGACTAGATATGACAAATCAATATCCCAAGCAAGAAACTACGTTTTAGACGGACATACCATGAAAATTTTAAAAGGTCCAAGTACCTTTAAAGGCAAACCCATATATTTATGATTATGGCATTATTCTTTTCGCACAGAGGGGCGGGACGTAGCCCAGTGGTACAGCGCTCGCTCGATGCGTGGTCGGTGTGAGATCGATCCCCGTCAGTGGGCCCATTAGGCTATTTCTTGTTCGAGCCAGTGCACCACGACTGGTATATCAAAGGCCGTGGTATATACAACCCTGTCTGTGGGATGGTGCATATAAACGATCCGTTGTTGCTAATCGAAATAGTATCCCATGAGGTGCCGACAGCGGGTTTCCTCTCTCAATATCTGTGTGGTCCTTAACCATATGTCTGACGCCATATAATCGTAAACAGTTAATATATGCTAAATGTTTGAAAAACGCCACCATGTCAACGTGGCTAGTTGTACATTGTCACATCAACAGAATAATGGTCAAATACACACAGTGGAACCATTTTCCATTTTAAGAAGAAACTCGAACCGATCATAGTGTTTTCTCAAAACGCTAATAACAACTTGATCTGTGTGATAGGATAACGAAGCTGCCGTCTTCAACAGTGAATACCAACTGGGATTTTGTTTAAGTGAGTTTGGTGCTTGTTTCATTCTCGTCATTCTATCTTGAAGGCAGTGGCCTTGATTACATCAGACTTCCTCACTGGGCCTGAACTATATTGCTGATCGCAGTCCAAAATATCCGCACTGGAATGTATTCAAATTTGACAGTACGTCCTGACGTTCAGTACCAAATCACAACACCAACTTCATGACAATTTCACAACACCACCAGGAAACAATGATCCTAAAGTTCCCACGACACTACTAAGTGTATGCATATTCAATATTCACTGACCAGCCTTTGTGGATCAGCCCCTGCGCGTGCTGTAACCTCACCGTGGTGCAGGGGTGTAACATTCTCTTTGAGAATGGCCAATACAGCACAAATTGAAGTTTAGAGTAAAATTCGGTGTCCGTAAAATTCTGTGATATTTGTATTTTTGCACAGTTCTTTACACTGTTTTTGTTTAAACCTTGAATTTTTATATTGATGTTAATCATCACTTTATTTATTTGCATTACCATAGTTTGACACCCAATAGCCGATGTATTTTTCGTGCTGGGGTGTCGTTAAACATTCATTCATTCATTCATTCATTCATTGTGGATCAGAGTAGTGGTTAAACCTTCGAACATAACTCTGGTAGGTATTGGGTTTGCGTCCCACCCACAGTGAGTTCAAACGGTTCACTGGGAAAGACTTAGACCAAAACACCGACGTCTCCCCCATTGACCATTGATTAATAAAAATAATAATCCAATCAGCCAAAGTAGATGGGGGGGGGGGGGGGGGGGGGGGGGGGGGTCAGGGACAGCATATTTGAATTGTTATTGAATATAAACAAGAACCTCGAGTCGACATAAACATATTTAATGCCACACTTGACTACGATATTGTAAATATACGACAATTGCTCAAGTGTGCAGACAGGACGAGTGGAAGCTTCATCTTGATGCTATAGCAGATTAAGTGAAGTATTACTTCTAATGTGCTTATGATCTCTTCAGTTATGCCAGTTCACTTCCTCAAATGTTGTTGCTCACGAGTACATACCAAGAACCCCAGAAGCGTGGTCAGCTTGAAGATAATACAGTATGTTTGATATGTTTTTCTCAAACGTATGTCATTCAGGATTTGTTTTCAGCCTTCTCCTTCCCAGCACCACGTGGAATTATTTTATCAACAAACTGTATGGTATAAAATCTGCAAACACAATGAAAAATAATACATATAACGTCTTAAATGTTGCTTAGACCAACTAGGTCACAAAAATATATGTTGATTCTCCCAGACCACCTTGACCTTCTCAAACGTGATGGATTCTCCTCATCTGAAACATGGACCAATTTTGAGGTAAAAAGTATTCTGGCATTATGTCACAAAAAGATAGACGCCCACCCCCCCTGGAAATAACCTAACCGAAAGGAGGTAAGTTATGACATCCCCCCAAAATATCCGTATCCAGTATATTGATCTAATGAGCTATAAACACTAAACTTGACCTTTTAAATTGCGTTACTTAAACATTCTGTCGATCATTAATTAGCATTAGACTGATTAATCGAATTAGAAACAAATATAGGTTCCGAGCACTCATAAAATTATTTAAAATCAGAAAACAAAATACATGCAATTTTGAAAATCAAAATAGCGGCTGATCCTTAGTAGAAAAATAATTGATGCCTATCATTTTTAAAATCAGAACACCTTAATTGATAATGTAGAAAACTGAATATTATCCTATACAACATAGCGATTGTTAGTCATAATACTATCTTAATTCACTGTAGATGTGCAAGGCGCTGTCGTAGTACAGTTAGTTAATGGATCACATCGAACCGAAGGAAGAGTGGAAATCATCCGCGATGGAGAACGTGGGACCGTGTGTGACGACAGCTGGGATGATGCCGACGCCGCTGTTATCTGTAGAATGCTGGGATATGAGTAAGACAATTTTCTTGATAGACAAGGAACGTGATTGTGTGTGTGTGCCCGCGTGCGCGCGCGTTCATTTGTGTGTATAAATGCGTGTAATATGTAGGTTAAATGGGTAGGTATGGCTCAGCCTCTAAACGAAGAAGGGCAATTTGTTTACAGCGTCTCCGATTCAGTAAACTTGTCAAATCATATTTATACTTCATATGAGGAAAATCCTTAATAGCTTTTAATTAATCATTCCAATTTGGCTTGACATTAGAAAAAATTAAGTATTTCAGAAACAACAGAAAATGTTATGTATTTATTTTTAATTTAAGTCAATAAACAAATAAAAGAGCAAGCCTGGTCCATATTGAATAAGGTCGTCCGTTGATGTAGATTAATACGATAATTTCTTGAACTCTGTATTGGATTGTTCTTGTGTCATTCTTCTGTGTTGGTTGCATATCCGTTGTGTATGTAAATCTGAATGATAGAACGTTGGTCATGATCAAGACAGTATCTCTGCGCAATGTAGAGTAATAGCCTGCGCAATGTAGAGTCTAATAGACATTTGGCAAAATAATGGTTTGTTTCCATCAATCTCTACCTAGTGTCTCGTCTATAGGAGGACAGCTACTCCCAGTGAGATCTTTTACTGGACAATACATCCTTTCTGCACCGCCACAAAGAGGACTGCCACTACTAGGCTAGTTTACTAAAAGAACCCTGTTCCACGGGTGGCACTAAAAAAAAAGTACTGCCACCACATCTATCAAGTCCATCACTTCATATAAGTGAACAAATATTAACAGTAACCAAACCCGTATCCACATATGCTAACTATATTATTGACATTCAACTCCATACTAATGATATTCATCTTTGTATTTTATACAGATATATCTATCACTAGTAATGAATTATATAGGATAAAATAAATAATAAATGGATGTATCCTATAACTTACGCACGATATCCATGTCATAAGCCCATGTGATAATTTTAGTGTATTAACCCGGTTAATAATGGTATGCACATTTGCAAGGTCTCGAGGTAATGTGT